>NW_007727833.1:0-1168 GCF_000696425.1 Galeopterus variegatus | reverse complement strand
GCCCGGGCCCGGCCAGGGGACCGCACCCCTCGGTGTTGCTCCCGCCCCTCGCTCAGCCAGTGAGCAGCCGGTCTGTATGTGGGATCCGAACCCTCGGCGGGAGTGCCACCGCACTTCCCTGGTACGGCCAGCCCCGTACCATCAGTTCTTGACAGCGTAGCTTAGGTCAAAATGTTGCGGTTAGGCAAAACAATCACAGCATGCAGCCCTCCCAGGAAGGGTTGCAGCATCAGCTCTTTCCATGCTCTTGTCCACTGCTACTTCGGCAGTCTGTCCCATTTGGCTCCTTAGCTTAGGGGGTCATCGTGAGGACACCCAGTTCCCCACATGTCCCCCTTTTAGTTTATTTAAAATGAGCCGAGCTGTGCTTGTCTTAGGTTGAGATGCTTGCAATCCCAAAACTGCTTACCCGTCATTGGATGAGGATGTATCTTTTGACATCCTCCCCTGTCTTAGGTTGGGTCGGGACGCATCTGCTTACCCATCTCTGGCTAATCAGCTCTTTTATGGACTAGGGCAAAAATGAGACACTGGAAGGTATGTATTAGCGTATATTTGATGATCAAGCGTGTGGCAGGCGAGGGCAAAAGAAAAATCTGAAACAAAGCTCAAAGCATATTGTTAATCATCCATATATCTTTGATTAATAAGCATAATCTGAACTGCTGACACCCGTTCCCAGACGAATCGCACTAGGCGATTAAGTATGCAAAGACCAAGGGTCAATAAAAGGAGCAATATAAGCAGTGGTCCAGCAATGGACGAGATCAAAGTTGTTAGCCAAGGAGAAGAATTGAACCAAGATTCAAATCATCCTTGGGTTTGTTCTCGTTCTCTCTTTCTTTTAGCTAGGCCCTCGCGGACTTTGGCCATAGAATCTTTGACTACCCTGGAATGATCAAGGTAAAAGCAGCATTCTTCCTTTAACGCTGCACATAGGCCTCCCTGTTGTAAAAATAAAAGATCGAGTCCTCGTCTATTTTGGAGAACTACCTCCGACAGAGACGTTAAGGACTCTTGTAACTTAGAGACAGAGCTTTCAATTTCTTTAATGTCAGCATCAATAGCTGCTTGTAAGCTTTGATAATTTTGGTGTTGTAGCAGAAGGGCAGTAATTCCTAATCCAGCGAGTAAAGGAATAAACTGTATAGCTCTTTTTACTCTTCCT
>NW_007727832.1:317856-364680 GCF_000696425.1 Galeopterus variegatus | reverse complement strand
CTTTTTTCCGTGTCCGGCAATGGATCGCAACCCTCAGTGTTGCCCCCGTACCGGACCGGGGACCGGCAACGGGATCGCAACCCTCGGTGTTGCTCCCGCGCCTCGCTCAGCCAGTGAACGGGAACCGGTCTGTATGTGGGATCCGAACCCTCAGCGGGAGCGCCGCCGCGCTTCCCAAGCGGCGCACTTATCCAGTGCGCCACCGGGCCGGCCCAGAAGGGTTGCTGCTTTGTACATGAAGCACTTAGAGTGCGCAGCACATACTCGCTCAGCTTACGGCATTGTCACAGGGGCTCCTGTGGTGATAAGAGATGCCATTGTTAAGGCACTTACTCTTTTTTTTTTTTAATGGCAAAATATACATAAAATTTGCCATTTTAGTCATTTTTAAATACACAGGTCAGTGGCATTAGATACATTCACACTGTTGTGCAGCTGTCACCACTGTCTATCTCCAGAACTTTTTCATCTTCCCGAACTGAAACTGTCCCCTTGAAACTCCAGCTCCCCGTTCCCCTCCCCAGCCCCTGGTGACCACCTTCTACTTCTGTCTTTGTGATTTTGACTACTCTAGGGACCTCACAAAAATGGAGTCATGCAGTATTTGTCCTTTTGTGACTGGCTTATTTCACTTGGCACGATGTCCTGAGGGTTTGTTCGTGGTGTGGCAGAATGTCCGTCCTTTTCGAGGCTGGACAGTGTCCTGCTGGAGGGTAGCCATGCTCTGTGTATCCATTCCCGGGCACCGGGCTGCCTCCGCCCTCTGGCTACTGTGAATCACGCTGCTGTGAATGTGCGCATACGGGGCGCTTGCTGTTGACATGTCGTCTGTGACACACCTCACTGTGAGCAGGCGCGCTCTCCGCGGGTCCTTGGCTGAGAGCGCACTATGTGCAGACGGTACACGTGCTGGGGTGGGGGTCACGTGTGTATTCTCAGCTGCTTCCTTAGAGGTCCGTCGAGCAACTTGGCGCCACCTGCTCTGGGTAGTGGCTGCAGGCACGAGGGGGGCTTTTCCTTCTCACCTGACTCTTTCTAGGCATCTGAGTTTTTAATAGGAACATTGATTTCTTTTACGATATCAAAGAACTAGGTGACAGAAAAGGGCCTGGTGCTGTCTTTCGCAGTCTACAGTGTGTGATCACAATAGAAAAACTGGGAAATGCAGATAAGCAAAAGGAAGAAAAGTCACCCGAAACGTTGGTGTGCAGGCCTCCAGATTCTCTCCTTTCCTGCCCACGCTTCTTCCCCGGGAGGGACCTGTGGGCCCATCGGGCAGGGAGTGGGAGGTGCCGGCCCCCGAAGTCTCAATCAGGGCCGCGTGGATGAGCCGTGGGGAGCAGGAGCAGGCGGCTGGGCCTCACGGGGTCTTCACCTGCAGCATCAGAACGGGATGTACGGGCTGCACCAGGACGTGCACCACTTCAACTCCTTCGACAAGGTGCGGAGCCTGCCGCTGCTGCTCCACCAAGCCGGTGTCCGCACAGGTGAGGCACCGCGGGCCCGGGCAGCGGAGCCCTCAGCCCACACCGTCCCGAAGGACCTCGGCCTGGGCCTCCTGGCTGGGCAGGGGGGCCTTGAGAACCAAGGGCCTGGGCCACCCACCCACAGCGCACTCGGGGCTTGGGGGACGTGGAAGGGAACAGAGGGGAGGGGAGGCTGAAGGGGACTCTGGACAGGCCTCTGTCCCACCCGCAGGCATCATCGGGAAGAAGCACGTGGGGCCAGACGCCGTGTACCCGTTTGACTTTGCGTACACAGAGGAGAATGGCTCTGTCCTCCAGGTGGGGCGGAACATCACTAGAATTAAGCTGCTAGTCCGGAAGTTCCTGCAGACTCAGGACGACAGGTAGGGTCAGGGACCTGCCCTCCTACCCTCACGCGACACGCTTGGCGGTTAACTGGAGAGGCACGTCTGAGTCTTCAGTTGGGATTCTTGGAGTCCCCAGATGGCTGGGTGGTGGGGGTGGGGGAGAAGGTTCCAGATGCTCAAGTTAGTTTGGTAAAAGGAAGAGGGGACATAGAGAAACTGAGGCAGTGAGGGTCACAGGGAGACTTTCAGAGGGGAGTAGGCAGAGCCAAGAAGGGTGTTCTGCCTAAAGAATGGGGCTCCCCAGGGTAGGAAGTCAAGGCACTGGCCAAGCCAGGGGGTGCGTCAGCCACTGACCTGGACCCTGAAGTCCCTCCCCACATGCAGGCCCTTCTTCCTCTATGTGGCCTTCCACGACCCCCACCGCTGTGGGCACTCCCAGCCCCAGTACGGAGCCTTCTGTGAGAAGTTTGGCAACGGGGAGACCGGCATGGGGCACATCCCAGACTGGATCCCCCAGACCTATGACCCGCAGGACGTGCAGGTAGGAGTGGCCCTTACTATGTTTCTAAGGTGTCGCCAGCCCTAAAATCAGGGACCCTGCCCCTCCTGTGAGCTTGCAGCCCTTGCCCTAGCTGGTGTGATGTTAGTGTGCAAGAAGAGACCCTCTGACTAGATGGGATCCATGTTCCCATCCGTGGGGCTGCAGATGAGCCATAGAGATGTGGGATGATGTATCCAGAGGGAAGCTGTTCTGGGCTGATCCGTTCAGGGAAGGAGGATGACTTTGAGCCCTGGGGAGAGGCTGACACCTCCATCTCCTACCCCAATTTGAGGGCTGGGCACCCCCCCCAGCTCTCTGCTCCAGGCTTGACTCCACCTCTCGCCGTTGCAGGTGCCATACTTCGTTCCTGACACCCCAGCAGCCCGAGCTGACCTGGCCGCCCAGTACACCACCATCGGCCGGATGGACCAAGGTGAGTTTGAGGAACTGGGACAGTGAGGTGTGCCAAGGCTCCGGTCCCCATCCTGTGCCAGGCACCCCAGCTGGGTGGGGCTCAGTGCAGGTGGGTCCTACAGCAGCAGAGAGTGAGCTGGGGTCTCAGTGCAGAAGGGTCTGTGTTAGGGCCGGGCAGACTGGACTGCATGTGCTGGACCCGGGCTGCCCCGTCTTAGGGTGGGGTCAGGACTTACCTCCTGGGGCTGCCCTGGTGCAAAATTGCTCCTGGGCTAGGTCCTTTGAGTGCCCCAGAAGTTGGGTATAGACTCCAAATATTCTTTAGCAATGGGGTCTGGATAAGATTTGGGGTTTTGGAGTTCCCTGTATTGTGCAGATACAGAACTCAGGGGGCACGTTAGTTTCTTGTGGCTGCTGTAACAAAGTACCACACACTGGGGCCCTAAAACCACAGAAATCTGTACTCTCGAAGTTCTGGAAGTCAAGGTGTGGGCAGGGCCACGCTCCCTCTGCAGGCTTTGGGGAGAATGTGCTCCTTCCTCATCCAGCTTCTGGTGTCTGTCGCCATCCTGGGCGTTCCTTGGCTTGTGGTGGCCTCACTCTGGTCTCAGTCTTCATACAGCTCTCTGCCCTCGCGTCTTCTCTTTTGTCTGTGTCTCCTCTTCTCATAAGGACCCTCATTATTGGATTTAGAGCCCACGCGGGTACTTCATGTTGAGCTTGTCTTGAGATCCTGCACTTAATTACATCTTCAAAGCCCCTTGTTCCAAATAAGGCCACATTTGCAGGTTCTGGGTGGAGATATCTTTTGGGGGGCACCATTCAGCCCACTGTAGGAAGTTGGTACCCTTACCGTTTCCCCTGTGGGTGACCTGGGGAGCGGGTGGGTGTAGAGGAAATCCTATCTCCTGGCCCTTGCTCAGGTCTGTCCCTTTTTGCTCCATGAGACAGACACAAGGGTCCAGAAGACACAGAAACTGGCATACGGCAGGTAGCAGCTATGTGGGGGGTGACGTGGAAATGTCGCAGGATGAACAGGGTCCCTGGAGGCCCGTGCGAGGGTTGCCCGGGGATGGGGAGCTGGGCAGAGTGTTGGCAGGAGGTCTGGGCTGGTGGGAAGGGCTTCAGGGTGTTTTAAGGTCCAGAAAATGACAGATTTCAGCACCTGGAAAAAGAGATGGGCCAGCACCACACATTCCCCAGCCTCTGCGTTGCATCTGCGGCTGAGCTCTGTGCTGCTCCCGCAGGGGTTGGACTTGTGCTCCAGGAGCTGCGTGGAGCCGGTGTCCTCAACGACACTCTGGTGATCTTCACGTCTGACAACGGGATCCCCTTCCCCAGTGGCAGGACCAACCTGTACTGGCCGGGGACCGCTGAACCCTTGCTGGTGTCATCCCCAGAGCACCCGAAACGCTGGGGCCAGGTCAGCGAGGCCTTCGTGAGCCTCCTAGGTATGGCCCTGTCATCCGCATGGGGGAGGGGGGAAGGAACATTTGATGGGACCACACATGCCTGACATTGCACTGCACCTGTTACCTAATGTGGTTCTCATGCCACCCGGGCGAGGGAGGGACAGTCACCCATGTTGTACAGATGGGAAAATGAGGCTCAGACAAGTGAAGTAAGCTGCCCAAGGTCACACAGCTCATGAGCACCAAGCTAGGATTCAAGCCTGGGTCTCTCCCAGTATACTGCAGGTGAGTGTCGCAGTCACCCGCAACGCTTGTTGTCATCCAAATCGCGACCCCCAAAGTGTCTGATCCGGCAGATCTGGACGAGGGTCACGATTGGCACGTCTGACAAGTTCCCAGGTGGTAGGGGTGCTGCGGGCCCGGGGACCCCACTTTGAGAACCACTGCACCTGCCCCGCCTTCCCAGGGGACCCAGAGCACTCATGACCACGCTCGCCTGTAAGAAGGCCTGGGCGTGTCCAGTCCCAGCTGTAGACGGGCAGACAAAACTATAGCTGCGGGAAGACTTTGTGAGGGTCTCGGGGTGAGCCCCTTGGCCCAGGGCAGATGCTCTGTGCCTTACTGCTCTGCTGGGGTCGGCTCAGGGCAGCGTGCACTCGGGTCCCCACAGCTCAGGGCCCACAGCTCCCTTTCACCCCAAACCACGAGCCAGGGAGCACCGTGGTCACACCACAGAGCAAGCACAGCCGAGTCCTCCCTACGTGGGGACTAACTTTCTGGTCCGTAGGATTTTGTAAGGATCCTACGTATCAGTAAGTCGGGCCTCTTCCGGAGAGACGACGCAACAGTGCGAGGCGTCGGCCCTAAGCTGCACCTCCTGGTAGTGATTTGGTCGCACGAGGTGGCCCGCTAGCTTCTTGGAGGGGCTGAGCCAGCCCTTCGGCCCTGCCTCTGACACGTGCTTCCTATCCAGACCTTGCGCCCACCGTCTTGGATTGGTTCTCCATCCCCTACCCCAGCTACGCCATCTTTGGCTCCAAGACCATCCGGCTCACGGGCCAGTCCCTCCTGCCGGCGCTGGAGGCGGAGCCTCTTTGGACCACTGTCTTTGGCAGCCAGAGCCACCACGAGGTCACCATGTCCTACCCCATGCGCTCCGTGCAGCACCAGAACTTCCGCCTCGTGCACAACCTTAACTTCAAGATGCCCTTTCCCATCGACCAGGACTTCTACGTCTCGCCGACCTTCCAGGACCTCCTGAACCGCACTGTGGCCGGCCAGCCCACAGGCTGGTACAAGGACCTCCATCATTACTACTACCGGGAACGCTGGGAGCTCTATGATGACAGCAGGGACCCCCACGAGACCCAGAACCTGGCTGCTGACCCACGCTATGCCCAGGTCCTGGAAATGCTCAAGGCCCAACTGGCCAAGTGGCAGTGGGAGACCCATGACCCCTGGGTGTGTGCCCCCGATGGCGTCCTGGAAGAAAAGCTCTCTCCCCAGTGCCGGCCACTTCACAATGAGCTGTGACAGGCGTGTGCCCTCTCCTGCGTAGACGTGGCCCTGTGGCCAGACTTCTCAGCTGATGATAGAGGGAGGGGCCAGCGTGGGTGGCAGTGACCACAGCCCTCTCCTCCGCGCGCCCATGGTGCTGGGTGTCGCTCCTTCCTCTGCCTGCAGGGGAGGCAGAGTGTGTGAACTGGCCCCATCCTTCCCCACCAAGGGTGCTGCCACCATAGTAGGGGACACTGCCGTACTTGTGTCTGAGCCATGTCCCTGCACAGGAATTCCAGGGGGGACCCTGGCACAGGGCAGAATCCCAAGCCCATGACAAGGGAGTCTTGTTTTCTGGGTTGGTTCAGGGACCTGTGGATAGAGGGACAGGCACTCGGGGCTTGAGACCCGTGCAGTCTTTGGAACCCACAGATATTCCTGAGCCCAACAGGAGGTGGGGGCTCCTGGGTGCCAGGTGTGTGGTGGGCAGGTCCAAGCCACACTCGGTGTGGGGACACATCTGGCTTTTATCACCCTCTGGTGCAGAGGAAGCTTTTGAACAGCCCCGGGCTTGCTTCTGCTTCCTTCCTTTTGCCCCACGGTCAAGTGGCTGGACCCTACTGGGTTTCTACTGACTTGTGGCAGGCTCCCTGAGTGACCTGCTGTCTTCCTGGGGAAAGCTCGTCCTCTTTGAGAGTGTGCAGAGATGAAGGTACGGAAACGCCGCGTCCTCTGGCTGGCACCGACGCTGCTGATAGAACGCTCCGTTCCTGCCTTCCTCCACCCGCCACGGGAGAGAAGCTTGCCTGGAAAAGCCTGGAAGGAGAGGGCTCTCTTCCTTGAGTGGTGGGCTCCGGTTGCCCTTCCCTCCCTCATGACCCCCTACGAGGGGGGTGGGGGAGCCGCAGGACAGACCATCATAAAAGCTTTTTATTTTAGTAAAATATACAGAAATTCGTTTTCTGAACTCATTTATGATCATAGGAACCTGAATTCCAGGACGATTTCCTGATTCATGACACTGCTGTCAAAATGACATTCAGTCAATGAAAGTTCCAGGAGGTGGGAGGCAAGGCCAGGGGGTGGGGGGTCCAGGGAGTCCTCACCCAGGCCATGCCTGAGTGGCCCCCAAGCCCGGGAGGTGGAGTGAAGGTGCTCAGCCCCGAGAAGGTTCCGGGCTGTGACAGCAGGTCGGGGGAGGCAGTTCTTGTGCTCAGGAAGAGCCTGGCTGGCTCCTGTGCAGAGGTGTCTGTGCCAGGCTTCTCCAGGGATCCCTAGGCTGGACATGGAGGCCACCAGGCACAGATGCACTGAAGATACTGTTTCTGTCACCCGGAAACTTTATTTACAGGTAAACACCAGTCTCTAGTTGCTGAGACATCTCAGCCATCAAAAGCTGAGAAAAGTTGGCCAAGGTTATGGTGTACATGGGTTTGTGCCTCTGTTATTGGCAGGGGCGGCGGTGACCTTGGGGGCACCAGGGCTACCAACCCGCTGCCTCAGTGGGTTTGAACGAGCTTCAACACATGGAAATGTGAAGGGACGTGGAGCCTCCGTGGATCCGGACCAGGCGGTCTGCAGCCAGAAGGGTGTCTGGAGAGCTCTGGGGTCTCCAGCTCAGACCATGCCAAGCCCTGGTGAAGGGTGGAGGAGGTGGTTCACACAGAAACGTGAGCAGGTGTGAGTGACTTTGTCGTTGTGCTTGGTGAGGGTGCAAGGTTAGACCCCAGCCAGAGGGGACAGAGCTGTGCCCGCATGGCCCTGAGGTCAGAGGACAGGACAGCACTGACAGGCATGCGAAGCACTGGCCGGTCAGCCCAGCTGGTTAGAGCATGGTGGTGACAACACCAAGATCAAGCGTTCATATCCCTGTACCAGCCAGCCACAAAAAAAAAAAAAAAAGGAAAAAAACATAAAAACTGGCACACGAAGGTCCCTGTGCCCCAGGGAGGGGTGCAGGGGCGTCAATGGGGGCTCTGCTCTGTCCACACCACCTTCTTCTGCTCGTCGGTGATGGCCAGTCGGACACAGCTGAGCAGGCCATCCAGGTCACTCCAGCCGTCAGGGGCCAGGCTGCTGTACAGACAGGGTGCTTTGTCCAGGTCTCGCTCCTCCTGCCTGGCTGCCTCCAGGAGCTGCTCCTCCGAGGTGCTGAGCCGTTGCAGGCCTTTCCTGCATGGGCCAGAGACGGGTGGGCTCAGGGGAGAGCAAGGGTCCTCCAGGAGAGAGACCCCTGCCAGGCTTATCAGTGCAGAGCCCTAGCAAACTGGCCACTGTGCTGGAACCCAGGCCAGAGGTACAGACGATGCAGCACCCACGCAAACACCCCTGAACACAGGTGGCCCCGCTTTGAGGGGACCTTGTAAAGAAGATAGGACCCAGGCCCCCAAAAGACACTCCACAGATGGGGGCAGGTTGTCTAGAACACAACCATAGTTCTCAAAGCATGCAGGGGGTAGCGTGACATCTCACTTTGTCCCCAGCCATAAACCATAAAGGAGCAGTTTTCAGCAATTTTTCCCCTCAACTAACATGGATCAGATGGTGTTAACTGTATGCGCCCCAGTCAATGTGCAGCCCTAGCAGAGTTCAGGCAGGTCCTCCGGGATGCTCCCCAGGGAGGGCAGCTGGACCTTTGTCCTCACGTTGTGGGGGAAGCCGCCCTGTTAGCACTTCCAGGTGCTGGAGTTCCCAGCAGGCCGCAGCACACTCCGGAGGTGCTGTGGGCTTTTCCTGGAGCTCAGGCACCTGTTCAGACCCCACTGCCCAGCCCCTGGCGTGCACCTACTTAAGTTTCTTCGCTGCCTTCTCGTTGACAGAGACGTGGACAATGATGGGGAAAATCTCCACCCTGTGCAGGGCACAGATGCTGTCCAGCCGGACGTCCAGGAGGGCGTGCGTGTTCTTTGGGGGAGGGGGAGAAAGAAGTGAGTCAAGTTCATGGGCCTCGGGCCTTGGAGGAAGCTAAAGGAGCCAACGCCGGGGCTGATGGGTCCTCGGTGTAGACTGAGAGCAAGATCTGGGTAGAACAAAAATTTGTGAAGGATACGGGGGAAGAGTTTGCCACTTTCTCTGTGAGGCTGCACAGTCTTAAGGGTTTCCATCTGTTTAATTTTTCAGCTGGAAAATGTAGGAATTGCAAGCCTTGGGGACTGAGGTAGACCGTGCGTGGAGCGCAAACCCTGGGAATCCGACAGCTCACATCCTCCGCGGGAGGGTGGGGGGAGCGGGGCTGGAGCTGGGCACCCCCCGCTGCTTTCCACGCCTCGCACAGATGTAAACTTTACGGGTTTCAGCCTTTTAAACATGGAGAGTGTTATTTCATCTTATTCCTTCATTAACAAGGACTTATCAAACCTCTCCTGAGCTGAGGAAACTGAGGCCTGAGGAGTTAAAAGATTCACCCTAGACTATGTGGATCCTACACGGCAGAAGCAAGGTCTGGTCTTTCTGTGCCATTTCTGCCAAGCACCACGCTGGGGTGTCCGGGCTCTGGAGCTCAGCCCTCCCTGAATTGTCCCACCACACGCTTCTGTGCAGTGGAATTCTCCAAGTCCTCCCTCGCCTGGGGCAGGACCTGCCATCCCCAGAGCAGACCCCCGGCCCTGCCACTCACCTTTTCCATGAGGGACTCTACAGCTTGGCGGGTCACCCAGCAGCGGCCACCGGACACCTCCCCCTCCTGGATGATGTCCCCTCTCTGGCTCCAGGTGTCATACTCCTCCTGGCTCAAGTGCTCTGGAGGGGACATCGGATGGGGCCATTAAACACCCGGCTGAACCTGGTCCCAAGGGAGCTTCGTGCTGAACAGCCCCAACCCCGTGGGCCCCACCAGACCTGGCAGAAGCTCTTCTGAGACTGTCACTTTATTAACCTGACCCTGCTCTTCCCACTTGAGGGGTCTGTGTCCTGGACTCCACCCTGAGCCATCTGGACACAGCAGGTGTTTGGTCAGTGTCAGGTTGGGGGACAGACAGATGGGTGGATGGACAGACGGATGGATGTGGATAAACAAGCCCCTCCCCCACCATTTCCCCAAGCTCTAAACTTACGTATCCAACTTCTTACACCTAGAAATCCCTTCGACCCCTTAAATGTTGTTTCTTATCCGGGGCAGTTTTTCCCCCAGGGGACACTTGGCAATGTCTGGAGACATTTTCAGTTGTCACACCTGGGGGAGCAGTTGCTATGGTGTCCAGTGGGTTGAGGCCAGGGAGATTGCTCAGGAGAATAATCAGGACAGCCCCCACCATAGATAGTGACCCAGCCCCAAGTGTCACAGTGCTGACAGCATTCAAAGACCGGACCTGGCCATGTCTTTTCCTCGCTTTAGGAACTGCCGCTGCCTCCCCCTTGTATAAAACCAAACGTCCGGCCCCCCTCTGTCCCCCACGTGCCTCATGTCTTTGCACATTCTTGCCTGGACTGCTCACCACCCCCCGCCTGTGGTCATTTGCCGTGGAAGCCCCAGCAACTCCTACATCAGCTTCACTGCTCTCCTGTGAGTGGATAAAGCATTCTGCTGGGCCTCGCCCCCTGCCTTGCCTGGCCACCTGATTCCCACGTGACAGCGTACCTGCCGGGCACTTCTTAAACCCCTGGAGGAGGCACAGCTTCTCGCTCAAGATCTTCCCAACCACCCTGGGCACGAAGAGCACGGGCCGGGGCTGGGTGGGCCTGTGCGCGTGCACCAGCGTGTAGGGCACCAGCGTGAAGCAGCTCTCAGCCCAGAAGCACGTGGTGGGGGAGTCTGGGGAGGAGAGGGGCCCTGAGTGGCCAGGCGCCAGCTGCAGCAGTCCCCCCACCCCCAGCAGGGGCCTGGGTCTGCTTCGTTCACTGCTGCAGCCCCAGCACCTGGAACAGCACGAGACGCACGCTGAGCTCTGACACGGGCGATCCTGCATTCCACACCGCTGGGCCAGCCCTGGGGACCTCGAGGCTCAGCCATACAGGCTGCAATTGATCCCACGAGGAGGGTAAAAGAAGCTGACTTTCTTTTTCCAGAGGACCTGCGAGAGCCGCCTCTGCTCCTCAGCCCGTCCCCCGGGCCCCCCAGGGTACACGGTCCCCAGCCCCCTCCACCTGTGTCCTTTCTACTCTCCAGAGTCATTTATGCTGCTCTTCTATTTTCGACAGCCGTCTTACAGTGTACACCCAAAAAACTTTCCAAGATAAAAACAAAAAAGAAAACATACATTCTTCTAAATTCATTCTGGCCACCTTCACTGTGCAGTCTTACTGTCGGGGGTCCGTGCTGCTCTGACCTCCGTCGTGACCTCGTGCACACACTCACCACACAGCAGCCATCCGAGGGGCCCACTGTTTTGCGCGATGTTAGGCATTGGATAGTTTCCAAGTTTTTACTATTCCAAAAAGGCTGCTGTTGGTATAATTGAGCCGAGGACTCTGGGACTACTTTATGGAGGCAGATTACAGAAGTAGGATTTTTGGTTTAAAGGACATTAAAGAGCTCAACTGCCCTTCAGAAAGGCACAGATGTCAACTAGGATTCCTAAAAATGGACCCTGGACTAAATGAGTGGTGTCCCCCAGGCCGACCCGAGCCCCCCAAGCCCCTTGCCCATGTGGAGGCAGCTGGTCCCTGCACCCGCTCCCCAGGCCTCACCTTCCACCCTGCGGGGGTCTGACTGTGCCCCGTCAAAGGACGAGCACAGAGGGCTGGCCCTGGCTTTGTCCAAGCTGACGATGCGGACCAACTTCTGCGGCCCCCCAGACGACTGCTAGGGGAGGATGGGGGGGAAGGGAGGAGGGACAAGGAGGAGGTGCTGGAGCCATCGACGCTGATCAGCAGCCCACCCCGCTGGGGCCGGGACCCTCCCCCAAGTCTCACCTTGCGGGTGGGTGTGCACGGCTGGGTCATGCCCTGGATGAGGGCTATGAGCTGCTGCTGAGCCCTGTGCAGACGAGGAAAGTCCCTGATCCAGCTGCCGAGCCACCTTGCACCAGGAGGACTGGGCAGGAGAGGACCCCCGGACCCAGTGCTCCACGCACCCCACTGCTCCAGGCAGGGCTGAGCCATCCTGGTGGCCATCACAGTTCCCAGGGCCTTAAAAAGACTCCAAAGCCTCAGCGCACCCCTGGAGATGCTAATTCAATCATTCTGAGATGGGACCTGCAGGACTCTAACGAGCAGCCAGGGCTGAGCGCCCTGCTCTAGAACCTCACCACTCACAGTGTGTCCTCGGCCTTTGGCCTGGCGTCACTGAGAGAGGGTGTGTTGCAAATGCAGAATCGCTGGCCTTTCCCTGCACCTGCCAAGTCTGATCCCAGGGGACTCGGATGTGCAGTAAGGGCCAAGCGGTGCTGGGCTGGGGCACCTGTGCTTTCTGTGCACTGTGGGTTTCGTGCACTTGAACCTTGGAGGTTCCCACAGGTTGATCTAGAACAATGGTTCTTGATGGGTGGAAGGAATGTTGCTCCCCAGGGAGGTGACCGACTGTTCTAGTTTGTCCAGGACTGAGGGGTTTCCTTGGACAAGGGGCTGTTAGTGCTAGAACTGAGACATTCCTGGCTTAACCAGGATGACTTGTTACCCCACCCCCAGGGGACACTTGGCAATGTCTGGAGACACTTTTGGTTGTCACAGCTGTGTGTGGGGAGGTGCTCCTGCTGTCTAGCAGGTGTAGAGGCCGGGGCTGCTCTCCGCCATCCTACAGTGCCCAGGGCAGCCTCCACCACAGTGATCCAGCTCCAGATGTCAGTAGCAGCAAGGCTGAGAAACCCTGATCTAGAATGCTCTAGAATGAACTAATGCCCATGCATTTTCAAGAGATAAAGCACCTATCACAGAGAAGCCCCGTCCTCAACAGTGACCTTGGTGGGATTCCCCTTCTTTGGGGCATCTCATCACTCCCGCCCTCTACTCCTGGGCAGTGGGCTCTGCTGGCGGGGGAGGGAAGCCTGTGGGAGGGGGCCCCCTGCTGAGCCGGGCCAGGGGATGTCATCCTGGGGCCTCTGTGGGGACGGGGAGCTCGCCACGGCTGCTCACCGTGAGTAGTTGGGGATGGTGCCGTGCTCAGTGTCCTGCATGGAGTAGGGGCTCACGTGGTGGGCGTGCCAGCAGCTGCGGCCCCGGAACATGGTGTCGGTGATGTGCAGGACGTCGTTGCAGCGCACCTGCAGCTGCCCCTCTGCCCTGCCCATCATGGCCAGGTTGACCCGGATGTAGAATGAGTCCCCAGAGGTGGCCACATTGGCCTCCAGGTCCTGGACCAGCTTCTTGTAGCCTAATGAAAGAGGACATGAGCAGCCGAGGAGCCCAGGGCCATGAGCCCACCCAGGGAAGGTTCTAGAATGCAAACCTAGAGGGGAAAGGACCCTCCCCCAAAGTCTTGGAAGCCACTCTGGCAATGGAGCCAGTTGGGGGGGGTTGTCTCCAGCTGCCTTGGCGACCCCTGGGGACTTTGGGCGCAGCTCAGCTGAGCCACTCCTGGCTCTGGGGTTGGCCCTGGGTGCTGGGCGGCTGAGCGAGCGGGTGACAGCGTCTATACCTTCTGTGTTGACCTTCACAGACAGGCAGCAGAAGCCGTTCACCCTCCCGAGAAGTGCTACGGCCTGTTCCAGGGTGGTGTCCTCCAGGACGGCCTTGAACGGGGGCTCCGAGGCCTCATAATCAACCTGAGGGCAAATTGCGGGGTCGGTCTCTTCCTACCAGGACTCTGAACACAGCAACACTGAGTGGGGTAGCGGTGATGGAGGCGGGTGAGCCGACCTGACAGTAGGACCCTGTGGTCATTTCCAGCTCCCCCCATGCCTTGGCCAATAAAGCCCTGTAACAGGGCAATGAGTGATGCATGCTGTAGGGGTAGCGGTGATGGAGGCGGGTGAGCCGACCTGACAGTAGGACCCTGTGGTCATTTCCAGTTCCTCCCATGCCTTGGCCAATAAAGCCCTGTAACAGGGCAATGAGTGATGCATGCTGTTGACGTTCCGGTCCTGACTTTCAACCGCCAACCCTCTCCCAACCCCTCCACTGCTGAGGATGGAGTTCTTTGTGACAGGCACTTTCCACTCTTGAAAATGGATCTCAGTTCTAGAACATTCCAGAGCATTCCAGATCAGGGTTTCTCAGCCTTGGGACTATTAACATCTGGGGCCTGGTCGTTCTGTGTTGCGGGGGCTGTCCTGGGCAGGACGTTGAGCAGCAGCTCTGGTCTTCACCCCCGACCCGTCGCCTTCTGCAGCTGTGAAGCCCACAGACCAGGGCGTCCACAGCCCCCTTCAGTCATTCCCTGTGCTGTGTCGTTAGGAGACTATACATTTTTACAATGAGGAAAAAGTAAGATGTGTGCTACCACCACCAGAACTGGATTGGCCCCTTCAGGGTGTCAGGACCGTCTCCCCGAACATAGGGAACTCGGCTTGGCATTTTAAGAGGACTGTCTGCAGCGTAACAAAGGGCCTCGTGTGTCGGGTGGAGAAAAGGGATGACGCTTGCATCAGGAGCTTGTTGTGCAGGTTGTTGCGTTGATGCGAGAATGTGGTTTTGCACATGGACAGCCTGTTCCCGGAGAGAAGCTGGTTGGTGCCCTCGGCTCCGCGTCCTAGGCCCTCCAACCTCAGTACCCTCCTGGGGACCTCGGGACGTGGTGAAGCCTGTCTTGCACATTTCTTGGTACTTTTAAAAGCTTGAAGGTTAATAATTCTGCTTTTAGGCCACATTAAAGTCATCCCTCCGCCCAGGTATTCACTTCATAAAAATTAGTGAAGTTGTACATTTATGTACATTTGTGTTCTCTGCAGTTTTGTGCTTTTTACAGTTAAAAAAAAGTTCTAGAAAATGCCCCCAGTGGTTAAAATGGTGACTTTCATGTTATGTGTATTTAGCGCATGCACACGCAAAGTGACAATAAGACCATCATAGTAAAAAAACAAAAATGCTGCCACATCAGACCAGCCCCATCAAGGGGCTGTCGTATCAAAAGCTCCCAGTCTGAACTGCAGTGTCGCCGCAGCCTTCCCAGACAGGACACATCTACCCAGCGTCCTCCCTGCTCCCAGCCTTCCTGACTGTCGGGCTTGGAGAAGGTTGCTGGGTCTCCCTCAGTGTGACTCTTGTCCATGAGTGTAAANGACCCGTCGCCTTCTGCAGCTGTGAAGCCCACAGACCAGGGCGTCCACAGCCCCCTTCAGTCATTCCCTGTGCTGTGTCGTTAGGAGACTATACATTTTTACAATGAGGAAAAAGTAAGATGTGTGCTACCACCACCAGAACTGGATTGGCCCCTTCAGGGTGTCAGGACCGTCTCCCCGAACATAGGGAACTCGGCTTGGCATTTTAAGAGGACTGTCTGCAGCGTAACAAAGGGCCTCGTGTGTCGGGTGGAGAAAAGGGATGACGCTTGCATCAGGAGCTTGTTGTGCAGGTTGTTGCGTTGATGCGAGAATGTGGTTTTGCACATGGACAGCCTGTTCCCGGAGAGAAGCTGGTTGGTGCCCTCGGCTCCGCGTCCTAGGCCCTCCAACCTCAGTACCCTCCTGGGGACCTCGGGACGTGGTGAAGCCTGTCTTGCACATTTCTTGGTACTTTTAAAAGCTTGAAGGTTAATAATTCTGCTTTTAGGCCACATTAAAGTCATCCCCCCGCCCAGGTATTCACTTCATAAAAATTAGTGAAGTTGTACATTTATGTACATTTGTGTTCTCTGCAGTTTTGTGCTTTTTACAGTCAAAAAAAAGTTCTAGAAAATGCCCCCAGTGGTTAAAATGGTGACTTTCATGTTATGTGTATTTCCGCCCAGGTATTCACTTCATAAAAATTAGTGAAGTTGTACATTTATGTACATTTGTGTTCTCTGCAGTTTTGTGCTTTTTACAGTTAAAAAAAAGTTCTAGAAAATGCCCCCAGTGGTTAAAATGGTGACTTTCATGTTATGTGTATTTAGCGCATGCACACGCAAAGTGACAATAAGACCATCATAGTAAAAAAACAAAAATGCTGCCACATCAGACCAGCCCCATCAAGGGGCTGTCGTATCAAAAGCTCCCAGTCTGAACTGCAGTGTCGCCGCAGCCTTCCCGGACAGGACACATCTACCCAGCGTCCTCCCTGCTCCCAGCCTTCCTGGCTGTCGGGCTTGGAGAAGGTTGCTGGGTCTCCCTCAGTGTGACTCTTGTCCATGAGTGTAAAAGACAGGACACATCTACCCAGCGTCCTCCCTGCTCCCAGCCTTCCTGACTGTCGGGCTTGGAGAAGGTTGCTGGGTCTCCCTCAGTGTGACTCTTGTCCATGAGTGTAAAGCTTTACATCCGCCAAAGAAACAGCTCAGGCCGCACCGAGGATACTCTGAAGACGCCTGGTCACCGCCCCGCCCATGCTGCTGGCCCACGAGGACCCTGGGGGGCTGGAGGGACGCTCGCTCACCATCACAATCTGGGTGCCCGGGCGCAAGGCCATCTCGTCTGCCGCCGAGCCCGGGGTGACCCGGTGAATGAAGATGCCCGTGAGGTTCCCGCCAATGATGCTTATCTGATCCAGCAACGCATCCCCCTGGAACGCCAGCACCGTGACCTGGCTCAGGATCCTGCGGGCTGGTCGCCGCCGCACAGGGACGCTGCTGCAGGCGGGAGACGACGCGCTCCTGCACTGCCCGAGCATCTCCCCATGCCTCCCTCTGGCCCCAACATCCTGAAATCCCTCCCCCCGACTTGCCATGACCACATCCTCTTAGGCTCTCACCTCCCAACAGCGATAGGACACAATCCTGCTCTGCTCTGCCACCTCCTCACCCTGGTTCCCCACTCGGCCTCGGGAGGTCCCCAGCCACTGCTCACCTTTCTGAGACATCCAGGCTTCCAGAGGAGAATGGCTGCAGGCTGCTGTCCAGCTGGGGAAGGTCTGGGAAGAAGCCGGGAGCTTACAGACCTCAAGGTCACCCTGGGCTTCTGCTAACCCCATGCAACCTTAGCCACCCCCCACTCCCCAGCCTCAGGCACCCCCTGCCTGTTCCATCCCTTTCCTTGAGGCTGAGCGCTCTCTTCCTCCTCTCCTTGCTCTGCGCTTAGGACTTTGATTTCATCTTTCCTAAAATCAGAGTAACTAACAAGAAGCTGTAGCTGGGAGGGTCTGACCTCCATGTGTCCTTTCCTAGTAATGGAATGAGTGGCCATCATTTTAAAAGATAGGGAAATTTCACCTAGGATCTGGAGTTCTGGCTTCACTGGAAAAATCAAATCTGGTATAAACTCGGGCCTGCATTTCTTCCTGGGTCTGCATTCTGCATTGACCTGCATTTCTGCACGGGCCTGCATTTCTGCAGGGGCCTGCATTTGTGCAAGGGCCTTGTTTTTGCATTGACCTGCGTTTTGCATATCTACATGGCAGCAATCACTGGCACTGACCAGTGGCTGCTGCCTACTTACCAAGGCCACTCTGCTGCCCAGATGGCAGTGGCTGGTCTTGGTCAGCAGTCCTAGGACAAGATGCTCCCTGGGGTCTCCCAAGCTCTATCATTTTAATATTCAGCCTGTGAGCCCCTAAGCCAGGGAACAATCCCCCCTCCAGGTCCATGGCTGTGTTCCTCACCCTGTGAACTGCCCGCGAGAACCAAAGAGCAAGCTGAGACCTAACGGTTGCCTGCTACAGGTGGCCTGTGCCTGGCTCACAAGGAAAAATCCATTTGCAATTACATTCAAAGCCAAATGAAATTAGTTATATTCTCCGGATGTATTTGATGGCGATTCCACCAAAAGTATATGAAACTGGGATGTTATGTAGAATCCTAACAGAAGGAAAATAAAGAGGAAAAGTTCTCCGTATTCATGATCTCACATTCAATTTAGATATGTCCTGGGTGGACCCTCTCAATTTATCACTGTAATAAATAAGAGCGTGCATCAGTCTGCAAAGGTTAAGATTTCTGGTCACGAGACCCACAGAAAGCGTCAAGGTGCCGCCTGTGGAACAGCGTGGGGTACTTGTGCTGCCTGGTGGCCACGGGGTGAATTCCAGATGGGGAGCTAAGCACCTACTGCGTGCAAAGCCCAAGGTTGGGAGCCAGGTGTGTGGTGGTGGGAAAGGTAAGGGGGTTATCCGTGAGGTGCCCATGGACTTGAGGAGGAGAAAGGGCCAGTTTAATCACAAATATTAGGAAATAAGCCACAGCAGAAGCAGAGGCCTCGGGGGCCAACACCCAGGAGGAGTGATGCTCCCAGCAGGTAGATGTCATCACCTGCGCCAGGTGTCTTGGCCAAGAGTAAGTGAGCACCTGAGCCTATAGCCTCTGCTGTCACTGGGAAGCCTAAGTGTCCACAGATCAGGGCGGGAGAGGGGTTGGGAGGGGAGTGCGTCTGAGCTGTTTGCACGCATGCTGAGCTGGACATGGATGTGAGTGCTCCTCCCATGGCCTCTGGTTGAAAAACACAAAGGCGCCAGTAAATGGAGTGTGACAGGGCTTCGGCTTGAGCTGCCAGGCAGCCTGGATCTGCCAGTCTGGATTTTCTATCGCCCGTCCCCTGGAGAGAGGCCCGGCTGTCTGGCCTGCGTCCCTCTAGCTTGCCCTCTCCACTCTGCCCCAGCCCAGGGGGGCGGATTGCTGTAGAGGTTCGGCTTGGGGTGCGCTCACCTGCCTTGTCCAGGATCTCATAATCCAGGTCTGCGTCTCCCGCCTTAGCTCCCAGGGAGGCTCCCAGGTCTACCTCCAGGAAGTCCTGGAAGCTTCTGCAAAGCACAGGAAGCCAGCTCCAAATGCATCGCCTACTCCGTCTGAAGCCTGGAGCCCCCAGCACCTGCATGGGTCGGGGACCCAGGGGGTAGGACCTGCTCCACCCAATGCCCAGAGGGCCCGAGGTCCAGGGCAGTGTCCCCGGTTAGGTGCCGAAAGGACCCCGACGCTGTTTTCCGCTCTACCTTGAAGGCCAGGGGACTTCCCAGAAGTCCTCTGCTGCCCGCTTGTACAGGGACTGCTGGCTGGGAGGCACAGGGCTGCTTGAGCGGAAGCTGTCCGCCAGCTCGCGGCTGGACGTGGCGCTCAGGTCCGACCAGAGCTGAGACTGGAGGAGGGTGGGCACAGGTCGGTGGGGCATGCGCAGGGACACCCGCGACACCGCCCCTGCTGACCCTCTGTGTACAGCCCTGAACCGAGCAGAGAGGAGGCGAGGGGGAGGGTAGAGAGGAGCACATATTGAGTTCCTGTTCATTGCGCACTGACTGTGCGCCAGGCACTCCACTGGCTGCTTTTCATGGCTTATCTCGCTTAGTTCTCAGGACAAATCTGTAAGGTGGGCATTACTGTCCCATTTTACATGTAAAGCAACTGAGGCCCAGAGGGGCTGCCGTACTGGCTCGTGAGGGGAGGAGCCTGATCTTCCAGGAGGAGGGGCTACATTCAGACCGGGAGGACACCAGTGCAGAGTGGAGGTGTGAATTCAGCGCCTTCCTTCACTTAAGCATTCCTCGAGCATCTGCTATGCCCCAGGCCCTTTGCCAGTGTCGGACATTCCCCCGAGGACAGGCACCATCCTTGGGGTGGGGGACCAGCTGGCAAATATAGACCAGTGAGTCAGGCCAGGGAGGCCAGGGTGGACTTCCTGGAGGAAGTGACACAGGCAGAGGAGCCAGGGAGGTGGGTGTGAGGGGTGAGGACATTCCAGACAGAGGGAGCAACAGAGCCTCAGTCGACACCGGCCCAAGGAAGCAGAGGACCAGTTCCCCCTGGACGGCCAGATTATGAAGTCCAGGATGGTGGCCGGTCCAGATCAGCTGGCCCCAAGGGCAGGTTAATAAGGAGCCCCTGAGAACTGATAAGGAGGGCATGTTGAGAGTTAGTTCTAGGCACCTGAGGCCCCTTCCCTTCCCATCCCACCCACCCCTGCCAAAAGGAAACATGGCTGGACTTTGTCCTGGGGCAATGAGGCCACTGAAGGGCTTTAAACAGGGGAGATGCATGATTGGATTCAGTTTAGGGTTTGGGTTGCCCTGTCCCATGGAGTCCTGGCACTGAATGTGAAAATTTCCCTTTTTTGTGTGTGTTAGAGTTCTGGGGGAAGATGCCTGGCTTCCCCTGATTCCTTGAAGGGCTGGTGAGCAGGAGATTCTAAGCCTGCAGCTCTGCAGAGTGCAGGGATGGTGGCTGCTGGATAATCCATGGGGGGGATGCTGAGGCCTGCCCCGAGAGCATCCTGAGGCCATGTGCCCACTACCATGTGATCGCCTCTTTACTTTGCCAGAGGGCAGGAGCAGACTCCAGGGACCTGCTGCTCCAGAAACTGCAGCGGGTCTAGCATCCCATCTATGCTGGGTGGAACAGCGTCCCCACAAAATTCACATCCACCTGCAACCTGTGAATGGGACCTTATCTGGAAATATGAGGGAACTTCAAAAAGTTCATGGAAAAAAATAGAATCAAAAGATAATACAAGACTTTCCAGGAACTTTTTGGAGACCCTTGTGGGATTGTTGCAGATGTAATCAAGCTAAGATGAGCTCATACTGGATTAGAATGGGCCCTAGATCCCATATGACTGGTGTCATTTGGAGCAGGGAAATTTGGACACGGAGACACACAGGGGAGAACATGACGTGAAGACAGAGGCAGGGACAGCAGCCATGAGGCCACAGCTGAGGAACGCCGAGGGTTGCCTGGAGGCACTGAAGCTGGAAGAGACATGCCAGGACCCTCTCCTCGAGCCTTCACAAGGGGTGGCCAGGCCGGCACCTTGATTTTGTATTTCTAGCCTCCAGAACTGCTATTTAAAACTTTCCCAGTTGCATCGCCCTCTTCCCCATGGGGATAAGGTGAGGATGGAGTCTCCCTTTAGTGATGACAGGGGATGTGCCTGGTCTGACCCTGGTGAGTCGAGGTGCAGGGTGGGGAAGAGCCGGCCCTACCTCGGTGGAGCTGAAGAGGCTGCCGTCGCTGTCGTCCCGTGGGCAGATGGCATGCATACGCACCAGCCGCTGCTTCCCCCGTGGACAGGGGTCCCTGGCCCCCTTTTCCTGCTCGGGCTGCAAAGACAGGCCAGACGGGCTCGCTGTTAATTCAGGAAAGGTTGCCCTTGGGTGCCCTCATGTTTTCTACCAAGTCACCACCACCCATCCTCCCTCCTGGGCAGTTTATTCTCATCGGCTTCCAGGCACGACAATCATGGCTCTGTCCTCTGAGGCTGGGACCCTAGTGAGACAGGAATTGACAATCAGAAGCTGGGACCCCAGTGAGACAGAGGACTGAAAGCAACCAGCTTGATAAGTGGCATTTCATTTCTTTTAAAGAACATATCTTGCTATTGACTAGTTACAAAAATAATAGATATATACGAGGGTACGTCAAAGAGTTCATGGAAAAATAGAATTAAAAGATAATACAAATCTTTCCACAAACTTTATGAAGTACCCACGTGTATACATATACACACACACACACATATGTATATATGGTTATCACTTGGTATGTGCTGGGGTTTGGTTCCCAGATGCCCCTTGGGTACCCAAATCTACAGATGCTCAAGCCCTGCAGTTGGGCTGCGGAACCCGCAGATATGAGAAGTTGACCCTCTGTGTACGCATGTTCCACATCCTGCAAATACTGTTTTCCATCTGCAGTTGGTCGGATCTGTGGATGTGAAACTGGCAAATGTGAAGAGCTGACTGTGAAATTACTGGAAAAAACCCACATATAACTGGACCCACGCAGTTCAGACCCATCCTTCAAGAGCCAACTGTGTACCTACTCACACTCCACATGAGAAGAAAATAAAATTCACCCAGCATCCCACACTCAGAATCGGCACCATTTGTGTTTGGTGTCTGTCCTTCAGTCTTTTTTCTATACGTACACTGTGTGCATATATATAGTAACGTAGTAGATGTGGGCAGCTGCCTGTGGAGGGGTGAGGGAGGAAGGGATGGGTGGGCCCTGCATCGGGAAGAGGGGGCCGGACTGTGCCTCCCACCCAGGCCCATGGGCACCTCTGGAAATTCTCACCCACCCACCAGGGTGCCTGGACCTGGAGCTGCTTGCCAGACCATCTGATGGAGTTTGGATGTGTGGTCCCCTCCAAAACTCATGTGGAAATTTGATGTCCAATGTGGCAGTGCTGGAAACTGATTGAGTCATGGGGGCGGATCCCTCATGAACGGATTAATGCTCTCCCTGTCGGAGGGGGGATTCATGAGTGCGTTCTTGCTCTATTAGTTCCCATGAGAGCTGGTTGTTTAAAGGACCCTGGCACCTCCTCTCTCTCTCTCTTGCTTCCTGTCACCATGTGATCTGCTTGCACCCGCCAGCTGCCTGCCACTTTCCACCATGAGTAGAAGCAGCCTGAGGCCTGTGCCAGATGCAGCTGTCCCAGAATCACAAGACAAATAAACCTCTTTTCTTTATAAATTACCCAGTCTCAGGTAATTCTGTTATAGCAGCACAAAACGGACTAAAACACCATCATTAGAGGTTTTCTAATAATTTAAGCTCTTTGGAGCATAATTCATTTCATTACGCATACGTCTACCATTCAGCTCTGGGATGTTTGACTTTCAAGCATTTCAGGATTGCATCATCTACAAAAGTAACCAGCTGCCTGGTGACAGTTTCACACCTGGCCTTCCTCATCCAACACCACGTTCTACAGGCCCCAGACCTTCCCTTCAATGACACAGGTGAGACTGTCATAAAAGGAAAGGCAGAAACAGACTCATCTTGCCCAGGTGTGCATCTTCAAGGCTTTACACAGTCCACCCATGGCAGCCAGCGTGCCCGCTGCAGAGTTAAATCCCGATGTCTCTGCAGGGGCCATGCGTGGCCACCGTGGGGCGCAGCTCCGTCCCCCGACGCTGCTCACACGCACCCGGCCACTGTGCTCCCCGCTCCTCGCTAGCCTCCCTGGGAGCCGTGCGTGAGACCAGGAGCACTCACCGCGCCCGGAGGCTCCTCCTGCAGCTTGCAGTGCTGTGTGCGCAGCTCGCAGACCTGGTCGGTCAGCTCGAACACTTTCCTGCGGAGGGAGTCCTTCTCCATCAGGCTCTGAGAAATCTCCATCTGGGCTCTGTCCCTGGCTGAGTAGGCCTGCGGGCCAAGATAGGATGGGACGGCCAGACAGTCAGGAGGCCATGCCAGAGCGGCGCAGGAGTCTCAGCTGGAGGAAGTGTCCGGCTTGTTGGCATATATTCTGAACTTGCACAAAGCGCACTGAACAGAGCTCATGCCAAGATGTATGGTTCATTTCAATTCATGTCCCCGTGTGCACTTCTTTTTTTTTTTTTTTGTCTTTTTATCTTTTTTCATGTCCGGCAACGGATCGCAACCCTCAGTGTTGCCCCCGTACCGGACCGGGGACCGGCAACGGGATTGCAACCCTCGGTGCTGCTCCCACGCCTCGCTCAGCCAGTGAGCGGGAACCGGTCTGTACGTGGGATCCGAACCCTCGGGCGGGAGCGCCGCCGCACTTCCCAAGTGGCGCACTTATCCAGTGCGCCACCGGGCCGGCCCATCCCATGTGCACTTCTAATAAGCCCAATATTTGGGGTGGACTTTCTCCATGTCTCATGCAGGGAGGGTGACAGAGCATGTCTCAGTTGACCACAGGGGTGGGGAGTTAAGAAACCTCTTGTGGACCAAGGAAAGAGACCCTGAAACCTGGAACCAGCTGCCATCAAGGACAGGGGGAGCCATGAGCCTGTCCCCCAAACCAGCCCAGCCCTTGGCCTCACCCAGAGCAGCCCGTCCTCCCTGAGCGCAGGGCCTGGCCGTTCCCGGGATACCTGGTCACGCTCCTTCTGCAGCTCGGCCACCTGGCTCTGCAGGGCGTTCACCTTCTCCTTGAGCAGCTCGCAGTCCATCTTGGTCTTCTGGAACTGCAGCAGGGTCTGCTCCTTCTCTTCCCAGTACTGGATAGAGGGGACAAAGCTCTGAGGGCCTGAGCCCCGAGGGGGTGGGGAGCCGAGGGGACGGGGAGGGGGGCGGCTCTCGGGGAGAAATGAGGCGAATTCACGCTCGCTCGTCTCTCAAGCACCAGACTTCCAGGTGCATCTCCAGCGTTGCCCTGCTGTCTCTATTTGAATCCAGACATCAAAATACGCACGTGTGGCTGCATGGTTGTGCCTTGTTTATTTAATGTCCTTAAACGCGGCATTTCCCCCCATCCTGCCTCCTCATTCTGTCTCACCATCTCCTTCCTCCCCACCCCCCACCCCAACTCAATCCCAGCCCTCACTGGGCCACGCACTTGAAAGCACCTGCATTTTAATGGCTTGTTTGCGTGACCCTGACCTCTCATTGTGGACTGTGAGCTGGTGCTCAAGGTAGCTCTGCGGAAGGAATACACGAACGGACCAGTTCATCTCGGTGAGCATTAGAGAATCTGCCCCGAGGCCAGCCCCGGACAGTCCCGGGGGATGCTCGGTCACCTGCTTGCGTTGCCTCTCCGCGGCCGCAGCCCGCTCCCTCAGCGAGTGGATCCGGTCCACCAGCTCCTGCTTGCTCTCCCGGGCCTCGTCCAAGCTCTGCTCCAGAATGTCCTTCTCTGCCTGATGCAAAGAGAGCTTAGCCCAGCGACCCCGAGAATATGGGGCGGAAAACTTCAGGGCCAGGCGTGTGGACATGTGTAGCCTTGTCCATTAGGCAGGGACAAAAGCCACGGAAAAGACAACAATCGTAAGTGGGAAATTACACACTTAAGTTCTGATCATACATGGCCAAAGAGGCAGAAGGTCAAGGAAGCAAGAAACTCCTTAGGATCACGATTCCTCCTTTGGGTCATTTCAGCCTCTTCAACGACTCTACCAGCGGAGTGTCTAAGAGGGGGAAAGCCAGCCCCGCACAGGCCATGCCCTTCGTGCCCTTAGGATCACGATTCCTCCTTTGGGTCATTTCAGCCTCTTCAACAACTCTACCAGCGGAGTGTCTAAGAGGGGGAAAGCCAGCCCCGCACAGGCCATGCCCTTCGTGTGCTCACTTTTCAGGAAGGAGTGGATGTGCACGGACGACCTCACCACCCAGGGTGCACGGGGCGACGTCCTGCACCCAGCAAAGTTTGTTGAAGAGATAGCTCAGCAAATAGGTATTTATTCATCAAAAGCAATCGAAGAGAAGTAAAGGGTTTGCATCATTCCAGGGCTTTGATCTCACAACTGCTCTGTTTCCAATCATCCCCCACTGCCCCGCAGCTGACGATGGGATGGCAGGATGCTGGCGGAAAGGCTTCTTCCCCCCAATCCAGCAGCGCACCGGCCCCTACACTCTAACGCGTGCCCGAGGCGTTTAATTCCCCAGTGCTGGGGGGCTGGGGAGCAGGAGGGAAGTCAGGACAAAGGGGTGGGGATGAGTCACTCCATTTCACCTTAACAAAGCCACCCACCAGAGACCCCGGCCTGCGCCCAGGGGAGGAACGTACCAGGCTGAACGTCAGCGAGCGCAGTTTCTCATTCTCTCCCCTCAGGCGGTCCAGCTCCCCCACTCCAGACTCCAGGTCACTGGCCATCTTCAGGGATCGCTCTCGAAATTCCCGCTCGCAGGAAGAAACCATGTTCACCCGCTGCAGCTCCTGCTTCATCAGATACAGCTGCCCGGGGAGGGGTGCGGCCATCTTCAGGGATCGCTCTCGAAATTCCCGCTCGCAGGAGGAAACCATGTTCACCCGCTGCAGCTCCTGCTTCATCAGATACAGCTGCCCGGGGAGGGGTGCGAGGGGAAGGTTGCTGTGGTTTCTCCACTTTCCCCTTGGTGCTGCTGCTGCTCGCCCTCCAGGGGTCCCTCCCCCGAGATTTAAAAACACTTTAAGGGGTTTTACCTAATGAATATCCCTGTTCCTCGTGGGAGGAGAAAGGCATTTTAGCTCTGTGAGGCATGGCTGACCTGGGGTCCCAGGGGTGGAATGGGGGCCTGGCGACTTTGATCTCTATGGTTAAACTGACAGCCACCAGTAGCCAATTCTCAATGGCCAGCATGCTCCCTGGCTTCTCAGTCATTCCATATTTTGCTAAATATATCAGATAAAGAGAATTTGGATCCACGAAAATCATAAGAAAAAAGAAAGAGGAAGGTCAAGTCGGATGGGGGCAGAGATGCTCGGGAATGTGGGGTCTGGAGTATACAGACAGCAAAGCCCTTGTGATGATTGCTATCCATGTGCACATCCCGCCCAGGAGGCTGCGATGTCCAGGGTCCTGATCCTCCAGGATCACACTGGCCAGGGCCTGCCCACCTCCTTCCTCCAGACAGTGGCCCTAGAGAAACCTGGGCCTTGAGCCAATGGGCCTGGCCTCTTCCCATCCTGGGTGTGGCACCCCTGGGGAGAGGAGATTTTTCTTGTAAGCAAGGCCACAAAGACTGGAGGCCAGGGTGGAGTCTGGTGCTCACTCCTGGGCTGGGGTCAAGGGAGAAGGAAGAAGCTTTGCACCTGGACTTTCCTCCTGACACCTGGTTAGCAAACTCCCAAAAGCAAGGGATTCAACTGGGCCGGGCATGTCATATTCCACATAAAAAAAAAAGTAAAATCAAGTCACCAAGAACTGGAAGAGAGGCGAGAAACCTAGGACTGAAAGTCAACTGAACCAAATAAACCGAATTATATTTCAAACACCATAACCACAATGAAGAGAGACAGAGAGACAGAGACAGACAGACGGAGAGACAGAGAGACTTACAATAACTCACGAACACAGTATTTGATTACAAACCCTCTGCTTTGAGCAGGAGTTGGGGGGGGGTGAATTACAAACATATTCCTGAACTCTTCCTGGCGGGTCTGTTCCCTGCAGTGGTAAGCACAGTGATCATGAAGCTATTCCAGGTGGACCACAGAAGTGGGCGAGAGAGTGACTGCGCTGACACTGCCGAGATCAGCCCGTCGGGGATAGGAGCCGCAAGTGTGGAGCAGGGAAGAAAAAGTCACGAGGGTGGGCTGGAGTTAGAGGCGTGGGTGTGAGCATGTCTGTGTATATGTATACTCACGTGTGTATGTAAGTGCATACATGTGAGTGTGTGTCTGTATGTGCACACACACTAGCATGTGTGTGTGTACATGTACAAGTGTGTATATGTACAAGTGTGCACATATGTGTGCATGTATGTGTACGCATACAAGTGTGCATATATGTGTGTGTACAAGTGTGCACATATGTGTGTGCACGTACAAGTGTGCGTATATGTGTGCGTATGTGTACATGTACGTGTGTGTGCATGTGCACGTACACCAGCATGCGCATGTGTGTACATGTACTAGTACGTGGACAAGCATGTATGTATGTATGTGTGTATTCCCATTAGTGTGTGTATGTATGTGTAGGTGTATATTTATGTGTGTGTGTGTATGTTTCCTAGTTCTGCCTCCTGAAAGGGCCAAGAAGCAGAGACACCCCAGTAGTGACAGACACCCCTCGCACCCAGATCTCATTCTCTAGCAGGAACCAGGGCCCCTCAGAGAAATGGCCAACCCTGGAGCTAGGGCAGGGTGGGGACGAGGTGATCCTAGAACATCTTGTGATGCAGAAAGAGAGTCAGTGCTCAAATAATCGAGGGGCACATCACAGGACACGGAGCAGGCTGAAGGCTCCCACTGTCCAACTCTGGGACAATCTGAGCACCAAAATCATTAAGGACAGTGATATGTCATAAGCCACTGGAAAATAGGAACCCGCAAGTCTGTGCCAATGACAGGTGTACAAGTGGAGAGAAGGGAGGCTGCTTCTCACGGTCAGAGCTGAGGGCCCGATGGCAGGTGGAGGCAGCTGGAGCTGGGGTCACTGTGTAGAGCCACCAGGGTGAGGGTTGGTCCAGGCAAGAACTGCCACAGCTAAGTCTGGGAGATGCCGACAGGACCAGGGCACTCGTGGCCTCAAAGTGCCTCTCCCTGGCTGCTGCTCAGTCGCAGGGAGGAAAAGAAATGGTGATTCTGTGGCGGAGACATCGGCTGCACCTTGACCGCGTGGTGAATGGTAACATCCCTGCAACAGGTGGTGGGGACCTCGCGAGCCCTGAGATGGGCTGCCTTGAGTCGGCCCGGTGTCCCCTGTTGCAGGTCCTGGCCAAAGACACATAACCTGCGCCTGCTCCTGGGGACACAAGACAAGCCCCAAATGAGGAGCGGTCTATTATAAAAAAGGGAGGGGGCCGTATTCTTCAGAAACGCCCATTTTGTAATAGACAAAGAAAGCCTGTGGGAATGTTCCAGACGAAAGGAGACTGAAGAGACAAGACAACTAAATGAAATGCCCAAGGGAAGTGCTGGGAAGGACGCAGTTTAGATCCAGTGGGAAAACTGGAACATGGGTGGCAAACTAGATAAAAAGATCGTAGCAGCATAAATTTATGAAATAGATAACTGTGCTATGGTTACATAAGAGAATATCCTATTTTCAGGAAACATACGCATACACTCAAGTGTTTGGGGGTAAAGAGCCATGACGTATGCAACTCAGGTGGTTCTGGAAAAGTGTGTGTGGTTGTGCATGGGTGCATGCATGTGTGTGTGGGTGCGTGTGTGTGCATGTGTGTGAGTGTGGGTGTGCATGTGTTTGTGCATGTGGGTGCATGTGGGTGCGTGTGTGTGTGTGCGTGGGGGGCGTGTGTGCACACGTGCGTGTGTGCGGCTGTGGGTGTGTGTGCACATGTGTGCAGGTGCGGGTGTGCATGCGGGTGCAGTGTGTGTGGGTGCGTATGTGCGTGTGCGTGTGTGCGGGTGCATATGTTTGCATGCACGTGTCTGGGTGCGCATGTGTGTGTGCGTACATGTGTGCGTGGGTGCGTGCACGTGCGTACATGAGTGCAGGTGCATGCGGGTGCGTGTGTGTGTGCGTGCATGTGTACATGAGTGTGTGTGTGGGTGCGTGCGTGTGTGTGTGGAGAGAGACAGAGACAGCACAGATGATAAAGGGTACCTGGGTATTCTTTGTACTATTTTTGTGTGATTTTTAAAAAATAAATTTGAAATTATTTCTAAATAAAATATTAAAATTCAAAAATTAAAATCAGACAAATGCCATAATTAAAGGCAAAAAACAAATTCCAAAATGACAAGGAATGAACATCCTCCATATGTAAAGACCCCTTGCAAGCTGGTAGGAAAACCGTTACTCCCCACAGAACACTGAGTGAGAGACGTGGATAAGGTGTGGGAGGCCTGACCCCATAGCACTCCTGCCCTCCCCACCTGCGTGCAGACCCAGCAGGGAAGGACAAAGGGAGGCGGGGAGTGATGACTGTCCCCTGGGTTGCTGCCGCAGCCAGGGCTGTGGGATATAGGTGGGTCTAATAATATGGAGGCCAGAACAGCCAGACCTGGCCCCAGATGTTGGCGGGGCTGGCAGTTCAGAGATGGGCCGGCCAGTCTCTGGGCAATTACAGGGCAAGGCACAGCTTGCTGCCACACAGGCTACGCAGCGGGGCCCAGGCGGCCGGCTGGGGAGGGCTGGGGTCAGCTTCCTGGAGGGGCCTCAGCCAAGGCTCTGGGGCAGGGAGGTGTGGACAGGAAGAGGGGAAGGGAGTTCTAGGCAGAAGGACCAGTGTGTGCAGAGGCTCAAAGGCAGACAGCACCAGGGGCAGGCCTCCCTCCTGCAGGGGTGAAGGGTGTCCCCGCTACCTCCTCCTGCAGGCTGCGGCAGCGCGTGGCGGCCAGCTCCTTCTCCTGCAGCGCATTGCTGTAGTGCAGCGACAGGCTGAGCATCTCGTCCTTCAGCTTCAGCACCTCGTGGAAGTGGGTGCTGACCTCGCTCTTCATGCGCCTGTGGTCGGCCTCCAGCTGGTGCAGGTCCTGGGCGCGGGCCTCGGCCAGGCCCAGGCGCTCCTGCAGCCGCTGGCACCGCCGCTGCAGTGCCTCCTTCTGCCCCTTCTCTTGGCTCAGCTCCTCCTGCAGGCTGCTGATGGCCCCGGCCAGGCACTCGGTCAGTTTGGACGTCTCCATGAGGCCTGCCGGGAGGGTGGGCAGGTGGGCAGGTGGGCCGAGGCACGGCCACCCCCCATCCTTACCCTCCCATGCCCAGACTCCCAAGCAGGTCCCCAGCCCTAACCTGTTGGTCTCCTTAAAAGCTTTCGGGCCTCAACTGGAGTCAGTATTTCAGTTAAATAAATAGCGTGGCTCACAATTTTGGCACAAGGACTGCCCACTCTTTGCTTACCCGTGAGACCCCACTGTTCAGACCCAACTCCCTGCCTCATTGGCAGAGATGCACTCAATGCTAACTCATAGTTACGTCATTCCAGGAAAAACTCGATGACAAATGTAGATCTGCGTGCTAGAACTCTACATACCGTGAAACGACAGCCTGCAGAGCAGGAGAAAATTTATGCTAACCATGCATCTGACAAGGGATTAATATCCATAATATACAAGGAACGGAAGCAATTATGCAGTAAAAAACCAAATAACCCAATTAAAAAATGGGCAAAGGAGCTGAATAGACGTTTTTCAAAGGAAGACATACAAATGGCCAACAGGTACATGAAAAAATGCTTAGGGGCCGGCCCGTGGCTCACTCGGGAGAGTGTGGTGCTGACAACACCAAGGCCATGGGTTCGGATCCCATATAGGGATGGCCAGTTAGCTCACTGGGTGAGCATGGTGCTGACAACACCAAGTCAAGGGTTAAGATCCCCTTACTGGTCATCTTTAAAAAAAAAAAAAAATGCTTAACCTCACATCATCAGGGAAACACAGATTAAAACTACATTGAGATACCATCCCACTCCAGTTAGACTGGCTATGATCAAAAAGACAGAGAATAACAAATGCTGGCGAGGGTGTGGAGAGAAGGGAACGCTCCTGCACTGTTGGTGGGGCTGTAAATTAGTACAACCACTATGGAGAACAGTACGGAGGTTTCTCAAACAACTACAGATAGATCTTCCATATGATCCAGCAATCCCACTTCTGGGTATATACCCAGAGGAATGGAAATCACCATGTCGAAGAGATGCCTGCACTCCCATGTTCATCGCAGCTCTGTTTACAGTAGCCAAGATGTGTAACCAACCTAAATGTCCATCGATGGATGATTGGATAAGGAAAGTGTGGTATATATACACCACAGAATACTACTCTGCCATAAAAAAGAATGAAATTCTCCCACTTGCAACAACATGGATGAACCTGGAGAAACTTATGTTGAGTGAAACAAGCAAAGCAGAGGGGTAAATACCACATGTGCTCACTCATATGTGGGAGCTAAGAGAGAAAGAAGGCAGGAAAGAAAGACCACAGTGGTGCGTTGGACTTGCAGAGGGAGAGAACATTCCTAGGGATACAAAGTGGAGTGGGGGGGACGAGAGAGGGAGGTTGGGGATGATTGGGTGGGGACATGATGTACAAATGCAGTTTGTGGTAATGGGCATGCTGCCAGTATGAATCTGGCCGTCACGCCATAGGCACGAGCGGTGACAATCAGCTTTGTATCTCATGAATATTCATAACTAATAATAAAAATAAACAAAATAAAAATTAAAAATTAAAAAATAAACTCTAAATACCATAAATACGTACTCTAAGGCCAAATAAGAGAAGGTGGTTTATTAGCCACTGTTTCAAGTTACGTGAGTCCTGCTCCTTTGAACACCTAAATCTCAACAGCCCTCCCAGGGAAGCCTAAAATTACTCAGTTAACGGAGAGGACCTTATCTTCCACCGAGCAGGAGTAAGCCCTTACGGAGGCGGGAGAGCAATGCACAGAAGGCTCCACGCCCCGTCCCCTCTGGCCGGGGACCCTCCATGCTGGTCTGCCCCTCCTGAGAGCTGGGGTGCCCTTACTGGGCTGCCCCGTCTGCCTCGAGCAAACACCTGGCAAGGGAAAGGCTGACTTGGGAGCTTCCACTTTTCCTGTGCCTCTCGAATGCAGATTCTGCCTGTCCCCTGCCCCCAGGAGTCTCCTCCTGCTGCTGGGTAGTTAGGGACAAACCTCTCAGAGCTCAAGGCCTAGGGGCCCCTTCTCCTGCCCACCTCAATATGGTGTAGGGGTCTCCTCACCCCCAGAGTGCTGAGGCACGGGACAGGGACCTCTGCCTGGAGGGAAGCTGGGAGAAGGCCTGGAACAGGGTTTGGGCAAGGCGGGACCACCAGGGTTACCAGGAGCCTGGGGCTCCGAGGACGCTCCGGCCCACCCCCTAGTCAAAGGCCGAGCTCTCACCACTGAAGTTGCTGAAGTCAACGTCAGGCTGCAGCCCGGTCACCAGGGTGTAGACGTCAGGATTGTGGAACTTCAGGCTCTCCAGAAAGGCGATGGCCCCATTCTTCCCTCGAGTCTTCAGCAAATCCAGTAAGTGCCCTTGGGAGAGAGATCTGTCCTTGAGCTACCAAGGGCACTGGGCTCACTGGGCTGGCTCCCCATGAGAAGGGGCTGGGGTGTGGAAGCCCTGATGCATCTAGAATCAGGAGGTGAAAGCGGTGTTCTAGGATCTCAGGGGAGGGATGCACCCTCACGTGACCCCGGTCTGTCTTGAGAAGGGCGGAGAGGGTGTTTATTGAGCAGCTACTATGACCCAAGCACTCTGCTAAGAGTTGGCGATACAGGATGAGGAGGTGACCCCTGCTCATTAGCATCTCCCAGGTGAGCTGGACATGTGCAGACATGTGATCCCACAATAGTGCTGCAGAAGCTGCCAGAGCCATGCATGTACAAAGCTTTGTGAGAGGAAAGAGGCCAATAGCAGCGGCCCGGGGTCCCAGGGGACAGGCCCCCGTGAGCCTCAGGGCCTTCCAAACCTAGGGTCCAGATCTCAACTCTCAGAGCTGGAATCAATAGCTTGGACTAATCTCTCCTGTATTGGAGATTCATAAGTCAATATGCACAAACATTGTAACGTTAATCGCTGCCACCTATCACCTGTTTTCTATGGCCCAGGCTTTGCGATGAGTATTTTACAAACAGCAACTCATTTAATTCTCCTAAAAACCTATATAGTAAAGTTATTAGCATCCCCGTTATTTAATGAATAAACACAGCTAGTAAGACCATCAGAATTGACTCCAAAACTCTGTAGTGAGTTGAATGGTAAGCCCACAAAATATATGTCCACCTGCAATCTGCGCATGTGGACTTCTCTGGAAAAACAGTCTTTGCAGATGTAATTAAGCTAAAGATTTTGAGATAACATTATCCTGGATATCTAGGTGGGCCCTAAACCCCATCACCAATGTCCTTATAAAAGACAGAAGGAGAAAAGACACAGACACAGGGAAGAGACCCGCATGAAGACAGAGGCAGAGGCTGGAGAGATGTGACCACAAGCCAAGCAGCAGCCAGAGCCACCAGAAGCTGAAAGAGACAAAGTGTCCTCCCCTAGAGCCTCCAGTGGGAGTGTGGCCTGACATCTTGATGTTGGACTTCTGGCCTGCAGAACTGAGAGAGTACATTTCTGTTCTTTTAAGCCACCCAGGTTATGGTTGTTTGTGGGGACAGCCTTAGGAGGCTCATACAGTGTTCCCGAAGCCTGGAACTCTGGTCCCCTAGTGTTGATCCTTGAAGTCTTGAGCCCCCTGCCCTCGCGGGAGGGCTTCGCAGCCAGAGCCCAGCCCATGCTGCTCACCGACTCGCATGGCGCTGTTGGTGAACCTGGGGCCGTGCAGCACCTCCTCCTCGTCCAGCTGGCCCAGCACCTTGGCCTGGCGCAGGTAGGGCGTGAGGCGGCTGGGGCAGATGCTTCGCACGATCTTGTGGCGGTGGCTGTCCATCATCTCCCACAGCACCTCCTCGTCCAGCGCCGTCAGCGCGGAGTCCGTGCGGCACAGGTCTGCCATGGCTGGGTGCGGGGGGACCCTGGAAGGGGCGGCAGAGGGGCCGGAATCAATGAAGAGGCTTTGGGGGCCGGGAAGCACTTTCTATTCAAACCCCCTTCCCCATGTTGCTGGTAAAGAAGGAAACAAGCAACTCAGACAGCGCGATGACCATGCTCATGGTCTGTAGGCCCCTCCCGCCCTGGCCCTGGCGTCTGACCTGCTGGGGGCATATCCAGCCTGCGGCTGACGTCAGGTCAAGTCCTCTCCCCAGGGCAGAGCAAGAGAAAATGGGTTTCATCTGGTTTGGGTGCACTGGATTTGCTTTAAAACACTGGAAGCTGCTCCCGGCCCAGGGAACTGATTGGCCCAGTGAGGGTGGCATTAAAAACCAGACCAGTTCTCCCCAGGTCCAGCACCTGCATTTTCAATGGGAGTGATAGAGCCCCCAAGGGGGTGAAAACTGGTTCCCCTGGGAGCAAAGGTTCTTACTATTCTACGTATAAAGCACAGATGTACATAAACATATATGGTACGTCTGTGATATTAATATTTCATGAGAGGGTAATGAGAGAAAAGATATCTAAAAAGCCTCCGAAGGCAGTGATAATGAAAAGGAGGTTGGGAAATGGCCCTACAGTAAACCCGAGGGTCTGGGTGCTGGGTCTGGCAACATCGAGGGGTTGGCGTGGCGATCGGGTGGGAAGGAGGGTTGGTGGCGTGTCTCGGCACACTGCTTTCACTTGGTGTGGCACACACCTACTATCCTTTTTTTTTTTAACACCTGCTATTTTTCAGCATGGAGGTAACACCCCTTTATGAGGAACTCGTGAGCCCTGCTTTCTGGTAGGCAGCCCCAATAGGCAGGCATTCCTTCCCCTTTCTCCCGGTGGCTGTAACACCCGCCCAGGATTCAGGACACTGAATCCTGGCTGCAGGGACAGGTAGGTGGCGAGGGCTCAGGACACGTCTAGTGTGGACGCCAATTAAACAAATGGTTTGGGGAAGTTGCCGTCAGTTTGCAAACTGACAAAGGGCTGGAAAGGTCTCCTTACCCACTCTACTGGGCATTCCTTGCTTCAGTTTAGAACAACTTTTTTGGGCTTTGCCATGCCTGGTTTCCTCCTCTGCATAACATTAATCCCCTGGCTCCACCTGCTTTAACCCAACCCTAAAACTCCTTACCCACTCTACTGGGCATTCCTTGCTTCAGTTTAGAACAACTTTTTTGGGCTTTGCCATGTCTGGTTTCCTCCTCTGCATAACATTAATCCCCTGGCTCCACCTGCTTTAACCCAACCCTAAACAATAAAGTCAGTAAATCATACCTTGCTCTGTCAGTTGTGGCTTTTGCTAAAAAATAAAAAATTAAAGGAAGTGTTTATTTTTTAAAAGCTCATCTAAAATAACGGTAGTGGTGCTGCACTTTGTAAATGCTGCTTTATACCTTTGTTTATGGAATGTCATTTTCATTAGAAGCAAGACTGTCAGCTTGTCCAGATGACAAACGTGAGGTGTGTGGACAGAGATGAGAGGAAAGGATCTGGATCGAGGGTGTCACATGGAAGGGCACTGAAGTCCCGACCAAGCAGAAGCAGAGCAGTGTGGGGTGCAGGGTGTCAGGAATGGAGAAGAAACGGGCTCGGGTTAAACCCATGAGGTTCCCAGCGTGGTTTTTTAACACCCGTAGACTTCCCTGAAATGCAATTCTTAAATGAAAAAGACTTGGCAGCTTATCTGGGGACGTAAAGTGTGATGGCGGTGGTGCAGAAACTCCCCTGGGGTGTGAGAGAGCTTCTGCTCCTGGGTCATAATTATTAACAAGAAGGGTGTCGTGGGTTGAACAGTTTCCCCCCCGCAAGTTCATGTCCCTCTAGAACTTCAGAGTGTGACCTTAGTTGGAAATACGGTCTTTGTAGATGTGAGCAGTTAAGATGAGGTCATCCTGGATTAGGGTGGGCCCTAAATCCAATGACTGGTGTCCTTATGAGAAGAGGAGAGGACACAGAGACACACGAAGAGGAGCAGGCTGTGTGAAGACGGAGGCAGAGACTGGAGAGACGCAGCCACAAGCAAGAAATGCCAAGGAGCCCCAAGGATTGTCTGCAACCACCAGAAGCTGGAAGAGGCAGGAAGGATCCTCCCCTCGAGCCTCTGGAGGGAGTGTGGCCCTGCTGATACTTTGATCTTGGACTTTGGCTTCCATACCTATTAGAGAATAAATTTTGGTGGTTTGAGCTGCCCAGCATGGGGTCCTTTGTTACGGCAGTCCCAGAACGCTGATACAGAGGACCCATAGGAAAACGTGCTGGGAAATGACACTTTGTAAAACCGTATTACAGAACAATGTGAAACTAAAAAACAGAAGCGACACTGTAGCATAGTAAAAGTACTCAGCTGGTGGGGCATGTGGATTTTAAAAAGTGCAGGGGCCGAGCAGAAGCAGGATGCAAAGTCCCTGAGGGCCAGAGCTGCAGCCAGCCTGGGGCGGACTCAGCTGGTTTCACAAGCCCTGAGTCTATTTGCACAAAGCGCAGGAAGCAGCCCCTGGAAGGGTGGCTCTCCAGGGGACACCCTATGTTGGGAAGACCTCAGAGGTCACCTGCCCAGCCTCCTGGGAGTTCTAGCTTCATTGATGAGCTGCATCCACTGCAACGTTCCTGCCTGAGTGTCCCTGCCCTCCCAGCACTGGCACAAGTCATTAGCCCATTAATCAATCTAAATAATTTTAAACTGTATTTAAACTACGGACTGTTTTAAGCATATAAAAAAAGTCTTGCAAATGATATAACAAACATTCATGTATCCACCATGCAGATTCAACCCTCCTTAACGTTTGGCACTTGAGATTTCTTTTTAAGGAAATGCATCCTTAAAGAGACAGCTGACGCCTTCTTGGTGTCTTCAGTCCCTTTTCCCTCCCTCTCTGCCCAGAGGTAACTGCTAGGCATATTGAAAAAATCATTTTCTACACATGGATGTGTCTACAAAATCTGTAGTGTTTTTGCATGATATTTATGCGGACAGGATCTTTACTGTTAGCTCTCATTTGACATCAACAGCATCATTCGGCACGGGCCTTTCACTCTTACGTGTTTTTGAGGCTTATCATACATACATGCAGCTCAACACATGCATGTTCCTTTTTAAACTTTGTACTGGATTCAATTAAGTGAATTATATGAATAAACCACAGTTGGTTTACTGATGTTCCTGTGAAAGGACATTGGGTTGTTTCTAATTTTTCTTCATCACACAGAGTACAGTTGGGCACAGATGGGAGCGCTTTTCTCAGACCCAGGAATTCCTGTGATTTGATTGTTTTTGTTTGGAATGACAGACTGGACTAGCTGGAGTTGAATGCCTCTTGAAGACGTCTGCACACTACAAATGCTTGAAAACCAGAGCAAGTCAATACTTGTAATCTAAAAAATGGAGAATGATCGTTGGAGAGTCCTGCCTTCACAAACAGCCCCTCCATCCATCCAGGGAGCCTGTTCTCCAGCAAGTACTTACCGAGAGAGGCTCAGATTCGTTTTTGCAGGAATTTCTTGAAATGGGATGGGATCCGGTGTCCCCTCTGCAGCCAAGGCGTCTCCAAGGTCTCCAAAGCCCGGGCCAGGCGTGGAGCTTGCAGGCTGTGTCTCTGCAGGCTTCCAGGTGCAACGGGGCTGAGCAGGAAGCACTTGAAGCTAAACTGGCATCAGGATGACCTGGACGGCTGTCCAAACCATGTGACTTGCTCCAAAATTCAAAGTTCAGGCACCAAAGACTAATGCAAGTGGGAGAAAAGACAAAGCCTGATCCAGGAAACAGCTTGACGGAACTTTGACCCCTGCGGTTTTCTCAGTAACTACAGAATCTTCCTTAGGACTTGGAAGCAAAGTTTAGAATCGGCCTGGGCTTTGAGCCCTAGAATGCCAAGGCGAGTGACAGGCATGATAGTTACCCAAAGTGTCCACAGGCCAGCCTGGGAATCTCAGCACAGGGCCGGACCTCAACACCCTTCTCCTAAGTCTCCTCTCCCAGAGAGAAGAACTGTCGGGAGGGATGTGGACGGGATAAGGGCCCGGGGGATGGCACCAGTGGATGCAGGAAGACGGAACAAGCCCGAGAGCAGGCTCGGGCCCTTCAGCAGCTCAGTCCTGGTTTCTTCTGGGAACAGTCGATCGATGCTTGTGAATCAGGGTGTTATGGATTGTGTCCGTTGCAGGGAACCCTAAGCATCTTTAATTGTTGAGCCTTTCCCTTTGCCAGTGAGAAACTGTTTTAGAAACTCTGCTCCCCTGCAAACTCGGGCCCCTGCCATTTACCCTGCTTGCTTCCTGGGCCCGCCCTCTAGGAGATAACAGCAGCCCCCACACCCCAGGGGCTAGAGGCAAATTAGGCTCCTAAAGTGACCAACACACTGTGTCCCACAATCAGCCAATCCAAATTAGCGGGACAGCACCCCTCATTTACATAAGAGGACCTGAATGGGAACCTGTGAGGGAAAAGAGCGGGAATTTAGGCTACATAAGGGGTCTTTTCCTTTGTTCTGGGAGAGACGCTGGTCTAGGAGTTCTTGCTCCCCGGTGCTCTCCTTGCTTGCAAGCAAAAAGAGGCGCTGTGACACTGAGCAGAGAGCGGCGACACTAAAATAAAGAGCCATAAAACTACAACACTGACGCCGGTCTTGGACTCCCCTGTGCGTTCGCCCTGCAACATGTCCTCCCAAAGGATATGTTGGAGTCCTTGTCCCCAATACCTGGAAATGTGACCTTATTTGGAATAGGTCTTTGCAGATGTGACCAGGTTGAGATTATTAGGGTGGGCCCTAATGCAATGACTGGTGTCCTTATAAGAGGAGGAGGAGAGTCACAGAAACCCATGGAGATGTCACCACATGACGACTGAGACAGAGACTGGAGCAACACACAGACAAGTTGAGGGACACCAAGGATTGCCGGCAACACCACAAGCTCAGAGCAAGGCACAGAACAGAGTCTCCCCTGGGGCCTTCACAGGGGGGTGGCCCTGCTGATACCGTGATTTTGGACTTCTGGCCTCTAAAACCATGAGCAAATCAATTGCTGTTGTTTTAAGTCACCCAGTTTGCGGTAATTTATTATGGCAGCCACAGCGGGGCTAAAACATCAGAGCAAAGGGGATTTGGAAATTGGCCTAAGTCCTGGAGCACATCCGTCTCCAAAGATGGGCTGTCAACGGGCACCTCGATGGAAGGCTCTCAAGCTTCTGGAACCTTCACCCAGTAGAAGTTTGCGTTGCCGGAGTCTGACCCTCCGAATTGGAATCACCTTCTGCCCTGCATCAGGACCAGCTATATCATGTGTGGAGCCCAGTGCAAAATGAAAAGACAGTGCACTTGCTTAGAAAACGTGCTCAGAACTTCAAGACAGCGACGGCCATGCTGTGAACCAAGTGCAGGGCCTGGGAACAGGCTGCATCCCACAAAGCCAGCCTGCTCTGCATAAGCGAGGGGTCTCCAGCCCCCCTATGTTGGGGGGTAGCTAAAGGGTATGGGATGGCTGTTTTGGGGGTGATGAGGACGTCCTAAACTGATTGTGGAGATGTTTGCACATGTCTGTGAATACACTAAAAGCCACCTAATCTCACATCTTAAATGAGTGAGTTGCATGGCATGTGAATTATGTCTTAATAAACCTGTTTTTTTTTTTTAAAGATCCCAGAGCTGCTGGTGATCCCAACCTGCTTCCCCCTCTGGTCCCACTCCCTGCCAGGATGCAGAAGGTGGGAGAGGTCCCTCTGGTGACTGGGCCTGACCCTGCCACCTTGAGGCCAGTGCTGGCCATCATAATGTATGGGACACACCAGCCTCCCCTTTCTTTTCTCTGTATTTAGCCTAGGCTGGGTCTCTCTACCCCAGCCAGGCATCTGACTATCCAGTGCTTCCAACCCAAGAGGGCTCCTCTGTTGCTGGCTCCTGTCCCTTGGCCCTGGAGGTGCTGAGCAGGGGTGTGTGCTTCTGTCCTTGGGACACTGGGCATTCCCCTGTGGGCCTCCTCCTTTCCATCCCCTGTGCTTCCTCATTCCAGAATCCCCGTTCTCCTCAGCTGACCCCTGTGACTCCCCAAGGACACTTCTCGGCGGGTGCAGAGGCATTGGGGATTCCCCTCGTGTCTTCTTAGATGACAATGCACAAGTGCAGCCGCCACTTAGCTTGTCAAGCTCAAAGACTCTGGGTCAAGTTCAACGCCTAAGCTCAGCCTGAATGGTGCAGTGGGGCTGAATGAAGCAGACTCACAAAATCTATCCCCCAGCTCCTGGCAAAAGAAACCAACAATTGTTTAAAAAAAAAAAAAAGGAAGAAAGAAAGCAGCAGCCACAAAACAGGATAGGAAAACAACTTTCTGCCAATGGTTGAGAAACACTGACCAACCCTGAAACCCATGGAGTGGTGCAGAGGGACCTCGGGGGACCCGGCTACTAACACAGCCCCCAGGACAGAGTGAGAGAAAAGGGTCTTGAGGATTCTCCTACTGTGTGCCCACGTGAAGAGAAATAGATTCTGTGGAAAGACAAGAGCCCCAGAACTCTCAGCAGTGGTAGAAGGGGACTTGGTGTGGGGAGACCCTCCTGGGGCAGGGCTGGGTTGCCTGTGTGGCGTCACTGCGTGGTGGCAGCACATCCACCTAATCACACATCTGGGACTAAACACAGTGGGAATGAGAATCCTCAAACACAGTACGAAGATTCTCTACCTTGACAAAGTAAAAATTAAAATGCAAGCAACAGAAATCCCAGGAGGCAGGCTGGGAAGTGGAGAGAATCTGTCGCCTGTGTTTCACGGCCAGACCAGCCCGCTGTGTCAGATGCGGCTGGTCGATTTTAGGTAATGCTTCTGATTTGTCCAGGTTTTCATAAGCTCTTATCTTAGTTGTCTGGGGATTTTGAAGAACTGATAGTTCTTATAGCTGAGAAACACTTATATTGTACTCAGCAATCTCATCATTATTTTTAACAATTTTAAATTTAAAATCATGTAGAACATGATCCCATTTTTATAAAAAGGTGTTAGTTTGTCTCTAGCAGTCTCTCAGTCTGTACACGCATCCACCCATCCAATGCATCCATCCAATTCGTCCATCTGTCCTGTCTGTTGTTCTGTGTGTGTGTGTGCATGAGACAGACAGACAGAGAGAGTGCGTGCGAGCACCGGGGAGGTTCTGGAACGCTGCTCGCTAATGCTAATATTTGTTATTTGTGGTGGTAGGCTTTTAAGAAATCTGTTGCTTTCTTCTTTTTTTGGTATCAATCAAAATTTTTTAGAATGTGTGAGTGTCGGTTCAATGAAAACCAGAGTCGTCATTTCAGAAAACAAAATTAATTCAATTGATCAAACAGAGGAGAAAATGGGCCTCATGCTAGAAGCGTACACCACGGATAAGATGCCCACGGAGCCCAGATTGCCTGGGACAGTTTCTGCTTACTTATGCCTCTCATCTTAGCATAATTATTAACAATGCCCTGTTTCTCTCTCAAAAGTGACCCAGTTTGGGTGACAAGTCATCACGGGGAAGGGAGATGCAGGTACACAGAGGCCCAGTCCCACGAGCTGCAGAGTTGACACCAGCAGAAATGTCTCCTTCCTCGACTTCCCCTCAGCCCCAGGAGGAAGAGCCAGGCCTGCTGTCTGCGTGAGCATGTGAGCAGTCCAGAGGATGACAGGCTCTGGCCAACGTGGGGAAAGCTCTGGAAAAGGCATGGGAAGGGGGAAGGAAGATGGTTGGACACGTACTGCACCAGTTGGGAAGATAACTCTTTCTCACTCTCAGGGCATAATTTCTTAACTTTCCACTTGATAAAGGAGACCGGAGCATCTTCATAAAATCTTTATATTTCCCCCCAAATCTCTCTTGAAACATCCACTTAAATAGGCATTGAGCCTGAGCCTAGAGATTCGAAAGCAGGTGGGAAATATGGGCATCCCGAAATTGGAGCCTCAAAGGCCTTTCTTTGACTGGCTTCAATGGCCCTGTGATTGAGTTGGCTCCAAAGAACCAATGAGCCAAAAACTAGGGCTCACAGAATATCAGTTTTTGTCTTTAGCAAATTACACTCTGGCACACACTCCAATATGTCATTACGTTGAGACACCAAGGAGCCATATCTCCAGCCTGCTGCTGAATTTCTGGGAGCTCCGGACACCCAGGTCTCTGAGAATGCCCTGAGGACCAGGACTGGCGTGGAGTGAGCCGAAGGACTGCAGGTGCTTCTGGCACCTTCCCTGGGCTGGGTCCAGGTGGCAACAGCAGGCTCTGGCAGGGTCTTCTAGTCTGATTGCCTCCTCTGCCCCCCACTTGCCCGGAGTGTCACAGAACTACCATGGACGGTCTAATAACACCTGGCTTTGTGCCGGCTCCACCCTCACATCAGAGTGAGCTCGGAAAGTCAGGGCCAGCTCAAGCTAGAAGCTACCTAACCAGGGCAGCCAAAGACAAAGGTCCTCCAGGACTCTCTAAATCGCAACCACTGCACCCCACGCTTCTGGGACCCCCAAAGCCACACCAGGATTAGGGTATAAGTGGGTGTAACCAAGTAGTAGTTAAATTCTAGTTCATTCTGTATGCAATAGAGCAGCTTGCAATAGATACGCAAATGGCAATTTAAAAATGTGGAATCTTCTCTGTAATTTGTCCCCAACTTAAACAGGGGTTAGTCCTAAAAATCTAACAGTAAAAAAAACTTAGCCCAGAAATCTCTGAAGATTTTTTTTTTTTGGGGGGGGGGGCTTCTGGCTGGTAAGGGGATCCAAACCCTTGACCTTGGTGTTATCCTGAAGATATTCTAAACTCCACAAAAGTCTTCTTTTAACCCTATGTCAATTCCAGAGGAGCCTAAGATCATGAGTCCTGAGCATCTAAGATGCCTGGGTCCTTCTCTTACGCCAAGGTCATACAACAAGGTCAGTCTTTTCTCTTGCCTGTGAGAGAAAGCAACACACACACACTCTCTCTCTCTGCACTCTGCAGTGCAGGACTCCAGAACAGGAAGGAATGAGTTAGGAGAAAGGTTAGGAGAGTGGGTGATCCATAACTACGGTGGATGAGGCAGATGGTCGGCGAGCACAGCAGGAAGGGCTGCTCCCTTGCACGTGTCAGCTCACATCCCGTGCCACAGTGCCACGAGTGTCTGGCTGTGCCCTTACCACCAGCAGCAGGCAGCTGGTCTTTCTTATTTTACACCCGACCTTAGAAGCCTTCCTTCCCCTTTCTTCTGTCCTGGGGCAACAGTGAGGGGATACGAGTATAAAACAGAGGATTCCCTTCATCTGTCACAGCACATACTGTCCCTAGGTGGTACTGAGCAGCCAGAGAATGGTCCAGTACTTTAACCAAGCAAAATAGAACAAGCCGTTTTCTCCTCTGTCCTCCACCACCAGGCACCACCTCCACTCCTAATGCGGAAGAAGCTGGCCCCTCTCACTCCCCCGGGGACAGCTTTCGGGCCCATCCCACCGCCACCTCCGTCTGCCATGCTAACCTGCTCTCGGTGGGACAGAGGCCGTGCACCTGCCCGCTTCCTCTCCTCCGAGAAGTGACCTTGTCACAGGCTGAACGGCAGTTGACAAGCAGGTTTGGCGGGCACATCCCGGGCCTGCCCACAGCAGCAGTGCCGTATGTGGGGCCTCCACGCACCGCTGACACTCCAATACCTTGCCATGGCGGGGTGACTGTTTTGGTGATGTAAGAGCCACAGGAACCTTTGAGAACTGTCTGTGCATCTGCTTGACCCACGGAAGGCGGTGATTGAGGGGATGATGTAGGATTTCAGGGAGCGGGGTGGAGGGAATCCTCTCCCCTTTGTGAACAATTGGCCTAGTTCACCATAATTTCTACCCTTGGAAAAATCCTAGGAGGATTTGGATAAATTCTGGGGCCCTTGTTGATTCTCGTGAGCAGTTATGGGAAGTATCTGCATAATTCCAATGGATCCATCTAAAATCGACATTTCATAACTATTGTTGAGATTTAGATGAAAGTCTTGGTTATTCCACGTTGGGATAATTCTATAGTCTGATCGCTCCTCGGCACCTGCATTGCTGTGCCCTGATCACTGCCTACCTGGACCTCTGCAGCGGCTCTTAATGTCTTCCTCTTGGGCCACCACTGTGGTTCTCAACACGGCGGGCCAAGCAAGCCTGATGAAGCACGAGTTGGGTTGTGGCACTCTCTCTGGTGTACAGGTCCTCAAGTCCTCAGCATGACCCACAAGGCCCTGCTTACCTGGGGCTTGCTGGCCTGCTCTCCCTCCCACCTGCTCCAGACCCAGAGGCCTCCTGGGCAGCCTTTGAATGTGCCAGGCACACTCCTGCCTCAGGGTCTTTGCACTTGCTGTTTCCTGGAACAGTTTTCCCTCATCTCCTTCAGGAGTCCACTCAAGCGCCACTTTCCCACAGAGGCCTTTCCAGGTCATGCTGTGTGAAATCATAGACTGATCATCCTGGCTCTCTTCTATGGTCTGAAGGTTTGTCTCCTGCAAAACTCATGTTGAAATTCAATGTGACAGCATTGAGTGGTGGGACCTTTAAGAGGTGATTGGGTCATGAGGGTTCTGCCATTTGTGGATGAATGGGTTAATGGGTTATCATGAGAGTGGACTGGTGGCTTTACAAGAAGAGAAAGAGGTGGGCTAGCACACCCAGCCCGCTGCCCACGGGATGCCCTGTGCCACCTTAGGCCTCTGCAGAGTAACCCCTGCTAAAGGCCCTCACTGTACGTGCCTCCTTGACTTGGACTTCCCAGCTTCCAGAACTGTAAGAAATAAACTTTGTTTCTTTTTTTTTTTTCCTTTTTGTCTTTTTTCGTGACCGGTAATGGGATCGCAACCCTCGGTGTCGCGCCCGCACCGCGCTCAACCAGTGAGCGGACCGGTCTCTATAACGGGATCCGAACCCTCGGCAGGAGCGCCGCCGCACTCCCAAGCACCGCACTCTACTGAGTGCGCCACCGGGCCGGCCCAAACTTTGTTTCTTTATAAATGACCCAGTTTCGGTATTCTGTTACAAGCAACATAAAATGAACTTAGACACCTTCCCCTTTCCCTGTTTCATTTTTTTCTGTTGCATTTACTGCCCTCGACGTGTTATGCATTCCAGTGACTTGCTGGTTCCTTGCCTGCCTCCTCGCTACGAGCCTGTGACCTGCAGAGGTCGGGAACTCTTGTCTGTCTTGTCCTGCTGCATCCCCTCCTCTAGCACAGTGATGTTCCATACATACCGGGCAGGTGAATGAACGAGTGCAAATGCTGATCAGGAAAGAAGGGAATTCACAACTCCACGGTCCCAGCAGGAGCAACCTCGAGAGTTTATTGTTCAGACAGACAACGTAGGTTCCAAGGTCACACGGCTAGTAGGTGTGTCCAACCCAAACCTCCTTCTCCTGGCGAGGGAACGGCGAGGCTGCGGCTGCGGCTGCGCTGGCAGAGCGAGCGAGAACACGGGCCCCCGGGGTCAGACGCAGACGCAGCCCTCCAAACAAGGCCTCAGCCCTGCTGTGCCTCAGTTGTCCCCTCGGGCAGGTTATTTAGATATGTAGGCCTTGGCTTTCTCACATCTCCAGCGGGGCTGATAACAGTACCTGCCTCACAGCACATCTCACTGTGCCTGTTGCATAGAAAGCCCTCGATGTAAAACATGCAAAGAAATGCTGTTGTTCCAAGTGAAAGAGGGAGCCAGTAGAGTACTGAAGGTAGCAGGAGCCTCGCTAAGTCTCTGCTCTTGACAACAGAAATACAGACAGCGAGGGAAACACAGTTGAGGAACCCCCCCAATGCCCAAGGGACCGTGAGCTTTCTGAGGGCAAAAACCAAATCTTTGTCACGACGGCGTCCTCAGGAGAACCCCAACTGACAGTTTATTCTGTATCATGCAGGGTTACAGCTGCGTATACTTCCAGGGTCAATAAAACAGGTGACTACTCGTGGTCACCTGGCTTGTTGGGGTACCTCCTGGAGAAACTCCAAAAGGGGGAGTGGGAAGAGGTGTCCTGTCACCAGAACAGAGTCACCCAGCAGCGGTGATCAACAACGGGAGACTGACCTGAACTGGACCTGGGCCAGCCACAGTGCAACCCTGGGGACCTTTGTTCATCCACAGAACGTGGGGCGTTGGGGGAATGTTTCTGGCTTTGCCCTGACGTCAGGATGTTGGAACCAGAGGAAGATGGAGGTGCTGGGTAAATATAAAGACCCTATGAGAATAAAAGTAAGACCCACAAAAGGGAACCCCAAGAACAGGAGTTTAGGTTGAGGAAGGGGCCTCTACCCAACTCCCCTATCATGGGCAGATGCCAAATAAAGGATGAGGGTATCACAATAGGGATAGCTACGGCTGGGAGGATCTCAGGACTTCTCCCAAGACATTCTGACAGCCGGAGACCTGAGCAGGCATCTCTGGGCGGGCCCAGGGTGTGGCTCTGTGGCAGGACCCCACACCCAGCATTGCAGGGAACAGGCCAGGGAAGGGCTGGAAACTGCGATTTCCACAAGAGCAGGTAAAACCGGTCATTCCCTGATGCTTTTCACAACTGCCTGCCTCACAACTCTACTTAGAGATTATCTAGGCACCTCAAATTTAACCCAGTTAAGTCTGATCTATTAATTTTTCTTTTTTTGTAAAACCGAGGTCAAATCACACAACAGAAAACTAACCATTTTAAAGAGAACAATTCGGTGCTGTTTACAATGTTGCAGAAGCACCACCTCTCTCCAGTTCCAAATGTTTTTGTCACTCCACAAAAACCCCTATACCCTTCAAGCAGCCCCCACCTCAAATCCCTGGCAACCACCAATCTGCTTTCTATCTCTATGAATTTGCCTGTTCTGCACATTTCATATAAATGGAGTCATACAATACACGGCCTCTTGTGACCGGCCTCTTTCACTTAGCATGTTTTGGGGGCTCATCCATGCTGTGGCATGTGTCAGGGCTTCATTCCTGTTTATGGCCATATAACGTTCCATGGCATGACTCTCCCACACTGAGTGTATTTGTTGGACTGCTGGTGGCCACTGGGCTGCAGCAAACGATGCTGCTGTGAACACAGGGGCATGTTTATCTGTCCGGCTTGTGGATTTTGCCCTAGGCTTCCCCACCTCATGACGGGCGACCCAGATGCGCACACCCGAAACCCGGGAGTCAATCTTTGTCCTCTCCAACCCTAACAGCCCCGTCCATCCCATCCATAAGCCCTCTCGATCTGCTCCAAAATATCTCCTGAGCCCTCCTATCACCAATTCCACCATCAGCCCTCCCTCGGGGCTCCCAGCCCCCTCTCCTCGCCCCTCACTCTGACCTCTCACTGAAGCCAGGTCATCCTTCTAAACTGTTTATCAGAATGCATGCCCCTCTCCCCAAAGAAAGACCACTCTAAAGTGGCTTTTATGGCAACCATACATTTAAACTCCATTCCATAGTCTATCAGACCCTCTACGATCTGGCCCCTGCTCACCTCTTCCCCCCCCCCCCCCCCCCCC
>NW_007727832.1:305244-316899 GCF_000696425.1 Galeopterus variegatus | reverse complement strand
TCACCTCTTCCCCCCCCCCCCGCCCCCCCCCCCCCCCCCACACCCCCCCCCCCCCCGCATTCACTGTGCTACAACCACCTGGCCTCAGGTACAACAGCCTCGTGCCCATCTCTGGGGTTTTGCATTCACTGTCCCTTCTTGGAACTCTCCTCCTCTGGGTGTCACCGTAACCACCTTCTCACAACTCAACTCAGGAGGCACCTTCCTGCAGCCGCCTGGGTAAATCAACAATCCAGTCACCCTCTTCCACTTCGTCTTATTTTGTTTGTATTACAGTAATTACAAAACCTACAATAATCTTATTTGTTTGTGTGTTTTGCCGGCCTTGCCTTCCTCTGGAACATAAACTCAGTGAGGGCAGGTGTCACCGCTAAATCCAGCACCTGGAACATGCCTGCATGAGAGAGATGCTCCCCGCACATCTGCTGCCCAATGCTGGACTCCAGCAGGTGGAGTGGGGTGGGGGTGAGGTCAGGCAGTGCTTAGCAAGGTGCCCTACCCCAGCCAGGTGGGTTTAGAGAGGGCCGTGCCTAGGAAGCAGCAGTGTTCCCACTTTAATACCTGGTGATGGGTGGGGACCTCTGGTGGAAAGTCACTCTTCAGGGACAGCCCCTTGGATCAGATAGAGGTTGCTTCTATCCAGGACATAAGCTCTTGTGGTGATGACTCATGAGAACCCAGCCCAGCTGAGCAGCGCTGCCCGCAAACCGCCTCCACTCCTGGACAAGATGAGCCACCCTGACCTCCACCCTGATTCCAGGAGCCAACGTGGGTACAGGGAAAGGGACAGGTTGGGTCCTGAGAGATGTAGACCACTGAGCTGTCTTCAACTCCCCCACAGCAAGAGTGTGGGCTCACAGTGCTCATGACCAGCTGGGACATTGTCCCTCCGTCTCTGCTGCCCTGGACATCCATGCAGTGAGCAAGCTAGCAAGTATTTATGGAATACCTACTGTGTGTTAGGGAACCAGCAGGGAAGTAAACCAACAGGAACCCTGCCCTCCTGCAGATTAGATCCCTCCCCAAAATATAAACAGGGTGGGAAATGAGGTGCTGGCAACAGAGAGCATGCTGAGACAGAGCACAGTGAGCTGTCCACCTTAGGGATCTCTTTTCTTGAGATGCCGAGGGGCGCAGGGTTGAAGAGCCCAGGCATGATAAGCACTGTTTAGGGAACTCAGAGCTGGACCTGTTTCTGCCCCTCGCTGTGGGGCACTTGAACTGATCAGACTGGGATTAGACAAGATACAGGCCTGCATCCTCTACTTGGTATGGTAATTGAGGTTTCTCATAAGAACTAAAACAATCTGGAATTTTACACAGTGGAATTGTGTACCAATAGCTGAATTGGGATGTCAACTCCTGCTCTTTAAAGAGATGCTAATGCACAGAACAACGAGCCACACAGAGCAAACACAGGTGTGTTAGCTAGGGCACTTTCTCAACACACAACGGACTGCACTGAATCTCCGGCTCCTGTCATTGTCATGGACTCTGAGCTAAAAAGTTATTGGCCTCACCCCAAAAAGAAGAGGTCTTTAAGATGTGTATTCAGACATAGTGTAAATGACAGTGAGAGGAAAATGGTCTAAAATATTAGATCATCTAGTCAAAAAAATGTGAAGGCAAACATGTCTAGGCAGATGATGAATAAGATTTAAAACCTTGAGCAAGGGGCCGGCCCGTGGCTCACTCGGGAGAGTGTGGTGCTGATAACACCAAGGCCAAAGGTTTGGATCCCATACAGGGATGGCCGCTTAGCTCACTGGGTGAGCGTGGTGCTGACAACACCAAGTCAAGGGTTAAGATCCCCTTACCGGTCATCTTTATAAAAAAACAAAACAAAACAAAAAAAACCTTGAGCAAGTGCAGAAGAGGCAGCTAGCCCCATCACACTTAGTGGAAGCTCGTGATAATTTATTCCCTCCTCATCGCTACCAGAGTTCTTAACGTCAGCAACCTCCCATTTACTCTCTCCCCACACTTCCAGCAAGGTTATTTTACATGCTATTAAGTACCTAGAGCAGTGCGGTCCAATAGGAATATGATTTGAAATTTTCTAGTAGCCACCTTTAAAAAAGTAAAAAGAAAAGGTGAAATGTTTAAATAGCATTTTATTTAACCCAGTATATCTAAAATATTATCATTTCAACACATAAACAATGTAAAAATCATTACTGAGGTTTTTTACATCCTTTTCTTATACTGTCACTGAAATCCGTGTGTATTTGACTAAACAGTCCTGCAACCCAGCTTGCACAAGAGTGTGGGAGCACATGGGACAATCCTTTGTGGAGAGAGAAGACTAAGAACTTGTGTTTTATTTATTTCAAAGTCTAGGTGAGGGCCGGCCCGTGGCTCACCTGGGAGAGTGCGGTGCTGATAACACCAAGGCCACGGGTTCAGATCCCTATATAGGGATGGCTGGTTGGCTCACTTGGGAGGGCGTGGTGCTGACAACACCAAGTCAAGGGTTAAGATCCCCTTACCGGTCATCTTAAAAAAAAAAAATGTATATATATATATATATATATGTATAAAGTCTAGGTGATGTCAGAGCTAGTCTGGGGGGCCTGATAGTCCGCCTCAATCCACCCCGTCCTCTTACCAGGTTCTTGACTCCACCACAGGAAAGACTGCAAAGAGTCACAGCAGAAAGTGAGAACACGTTTAATATAATGAATAAGAAGCACAGATTTCACAGAGAGAGTGCAGCATAGCTCCAGAGACTGAGCACTGCCCACACCTAGTTTAACACAAAAGCAAGAAATACACACTTAAAGTTTCATGCAGAGTGCAGGCTGGCTCAGGAGAGTGAAAGTAAGTTTGATAGAAGAGAAAGAAATACACACTCCACAGACAGAGTGCAACCTGACCTCAGGAGAGTGAGCAGCAGCCCTGCCTTCTGCTGGGATTTGACTTTTATAGTTTCTCTATCTAATGAATATTCAGTTAACGGGGTGGTCCCCAGTTATGTAACATTCAGTCTTGCACATGCTCCGTCTCCTTTTGGAGCATGTTCATTGGTCAAATGCTGTCCCACGCACCAGACATATTCCAGAACATTCTGTGCTCTGCAGCACCTCTAGTGGAAAGTCATTCAGCTACCAGGGTCACATAGCCTCTCTCTACTGAGCATGCCCAGCCACTGGATTTGCATGAGCAGCCCCTGAGGTCTCATCCTCCCCTGTTGGTGCTGGAAATAGGTGTAACTGGCAATAGTAACTGTCCTCCAAAGGGGAGCTCAGAGGAGGGGACCTGAGACCTCGGGGACTGGCTGGAAACCCAGAGGCATGTCCAGGGAGACTGAGCACCTCCTGTATCATAAGGAAGAAGATGTGCTTTACAAATGTTTACTCTCTTGATTGACTAGGAATGTCTGTCAGAAGGTGGATTATCTGGTACAGACAACTTCTGATGCCAGCCTGAGCGCTTCACCCTCACAAGCCCGCACGTCCTTGTTGGCCATGGACATACTGCGATCCACTGATAAAGTCCACTTACTGAAACGACAATCTGGTTATAACTCAATTCACCCTCGGAAAGGAGAGCCCTGGCGGAAAGAGGCGGTGGATGACAGGCAGGCCCGGGCCGCACGCCGGCGACAGTGAGGACAGAGCCGGCGCTGGTGGCAGGACTTCTCCCAGGGTCAGAAACCGAGTCTCGACGCGGGACGGGCCGCGTCAGGGTGGCGAGGCCGGGGCAAAGGGCATGTGGAGGAGCTGGGGACGGAGCGGCCCTGCGAGGGTCTGGGAGGAGCCGCCGGGCCCGGGGTCCTCGCTTCCGCACGCCGCCCGCACATGCCCGGGGACCGGACCGACCCCCGCCGCCACCGGCCGGCCGCGAGACCCCGAATCCCCGCAGCATCGGGTGCGTCGGCGCCTCGCACATCGGTCAGAAACACCCGCCAAAAGCGTACGAAGAGTGAGCTGACGTCCCGGAAACGGTCGTATTGCCTTTTAATCGTTTTCCACGGACTTCTCGAGGTACCGTCGTACGTCGGGGACCCCGCTCGAACCACCTTCGCTCAAGGTAGAGCCGCCCGGAGACCCGTCCGGAGCAGTGGCACCCGCGCCCGCCCTCGGTCTGCCCGGCGTCATGGTTCCCCACAAAGAAGTCACCAAGAAAGTGACCAGAACTCCGCCTCGGCGCTTCGCCGCACCTGGGTCCTGGCGCCTCAGCGCCTTTTATAGACTGGAGGGCGGGGCCCCGCCCCTCGCGAGGTCCCGCGGGAGGTCAATATCGCGCGAGAGAAGCGGCACCGCCGCGTTCTTTCCCCTTTCACGTGACGAGAGCGCCCCGCCCCTCCCGAGCCCCGGCCCTGACGCAAGCACGCACGCCCCACGCTTGCGCGCGTGGTGGCGTCAGATCCTCCCGGCCGCGGCGGCGCGGGGCCTACTTCCGCTTTCCGCAGAGGCGCGCATTCTGCTCTCAGTCGACTGGGGATCATGGCGGCCGCGGCCACGATGGCGACTTCGGGTTCGGCGCGGAAGCGGCTGCTCAAGGAGGAAGACATGACCAAAGTGGAATTCGAGACCAGTGAGGAGGTGGACGTGACCCCCACGTTCGACACCATGGGCCTGCGGGAGGACCTGCTGCGCGGCATCTACGCCTACGGTCGTGGCGCGGGCCCGGGGCCGGGGACCGGGGGCGGGACCGGGACCCGCCGGGCGACTGCGGGCTCCGATGACGTGCGCCCCCGCCCTGGCGCGCGTCGGTTCGCCCGGTGCGCGCCCCTCGGTGTGGAGCACCGCGCTGGGTCCAGCAGGGGCTGCCAAGTCTTCCCGGCACTTCGGAGCTCTTCGCTCCCCGGATAACTGTTTTGTACCCGCTGGGCGCTCTAGGCATTGGGGTTTAGCGGTAAAGCGGACGGTTTTGTGCCTTTACGGAGCTTAAGTTTTATTTGTGAGAACAACAACAAAACCAGGGTTGCTTCAGGCAGACCGACACTAAAGCGAGGCAACTGAGTAGACGGGGACTGGGGGGAGGGAGGGTTGAAATAGCAGAGCCGCAAGGGAAGGGGGCTCTCGGGGGGGATGGCACTTGAGCTGAGACCTGGGTTAAGGGGCCTGTTAGGAGGCGAAGGAAGGGCAGCCAGGGCACTGGGAACAGCTGGTGACAGGGCCTTGCAGCCCGTCGTCGGTACGTTCCAGGGACAGAAAGAAGCCCCCTGTTATGGGAGCCCAGGGGCGAGTTTGGGAAAGTAGGCAGGGTCCACATCTTGCAAAGACATGTGTTAACTGATAAAGAATTTGAATTTCTTTTCTAAGTGCTGTAGGAAGCCACTGGAGGGTTTTAAACAGCAAAGTGACAGGATCAGATTTACAGTTTCAGAGTTTGTTCTGTGGATTTGGGGTGAGGTGAGGCAGGAGAGGAAGCAGGCAGATGAGTCTGGAGGCTTTTGCTTGGTCCAGGGAAGAGGAAGGTGGAAGGTGTTGCTGTGGAGACGGAGTCTGTAGAGCTGGTTGGCTGACAGATGGAATGTGAGTGGCAGAGGAAGGGGGACTGGAGCATGATTGCTGTTGTTTGGAGTAACTGGTGGTGTTGCATGAGGAAGGCAGATCGTTCTCTCTGTCCTGTGTGTCTGAGAGGCCTGTGAGCCATTCAGCTGGAGAGGGCGGGGAGGCAGCTGTCTTTGTACGTCGGGAGCATGTGGAAGAGGTTGTGTTGGGGGTGTGGATGGGAGTATCGGCATCTGGGGTAGATGGTCTGCGTTTAATTCCTGGGACTGGGACATCTTTTATCTACCAGTTCTTGATGTCAAGATAGTTTGGACAGAGTGAAGAGAAGTTGCTGAGGGGATGGGAGGTGAAAAGAAAGAACTATAGCCGGGCCTCGCAATGGGGTCGACAGCCGTAGCTGGCTTGGTGGCACCCAGGGCATCCCTGCCGGCGAACACCCTTATTCGTTTCCCATCTATGTGCTTGGTCTTCATGAGAATTTACATCGTCTATTATGTTTGCTTTTGTTTAAAAAGACTACCAAAAACTAATTAACATGCAGGTTTTGTACACAAAGTTTTATTGGTTTGCTTGGAAAATACTTTTAGTTCTTCAGAATAGCATCATCCCTTGGTAGTAATTCCTGTGCAAGAGAGATGGTATTATAGTTAATGTAGTCTCATCAAGACAGGAGAACAGTGCTGGTCACCCCACCATGTGACCCACGCAGATAAAAAACCATTGCAGATGCCGTGAACAACCACAGACTTAGTGATAGCTTGTAGGAAAGAGCAGCGACTGCAGTGCTGCTGGATTTATTTTCTTTTTCTTAATTGAAAAAGTAATGCGCACACAGAAGTAATGTAGGTTATCTGTAACATAGTCAAACAGCAGAGAGAGAGTGAGTAAAGAGTGGGCCGCTCCCCACCCCACTCCAGGAGTAATCACTGATAACATTTTGGTGCCCATTCTTCCAGATGCTGCATGCCCAAAAGATTTTTTTTAAGCAATACTGGTGTCTTTATATATTCTGCAACTTGATGTTCCTTTTACAGAGATTTTGTCTTTTCAAATAATATGACATGTTAGTATAAAAATCAACTTCATCCCAATTCATTCAGCCCTGTGTCTTGAGAGCTTACTATGTTGAACATTGGGTTAAGCAGAGGGCCCAAGGAACTTTAGGGGTTGGTGGTTAAAAAACAAACAAACCATGTCTGCCCTCACAGAGCTTAAGTTATGTGGTTTTAATGCTATCTAGTGGCGAGAAAAAATAAAAAATAGATTTTCTCTGTTTTTATTTGCAGGTTTTGAAAAACCATCAGCAATCCAGCAGCGAGCTATCAAGCAGATTATTAAAGGGAGAGATGTCATCGCACAGTAAGTTGGCGTGCTGTACTGAGCGGAAGTTAGACTCCAGTCAGTAAAACACAGTGTGGTTAAGTGCTGTGAGAAGACTGCCCTGTACACTCAGTACCAACTTTTTCCTTAACTTTAGCCACAGTGTTTTAAAATCTTTTTATTTTTGTGTTGTCTATTATAGAAGACTTTTCATTTTTTTAGCCAGCTTCACTTAGCCATCAGTTGGCATGTGGTTGTATGTAATGCTCTTTTATTTCAATAGCTTTGTTCCTCCTTTGCCTGATTTTTAAAACGACTCACAAAGTTTTTTTGGAGGACAGTTTTAGTTCACAATCATAGAAGATAATTGTATTTATGTAAGTACACTTTAATTTACAATTTCTGCCACCTACAAAACACTATTGAGGTTACAGATTTTGTGCCTCTGTCACCCCTGATACAAAAGCCGCATCTACTGTCCTTGTCACCTGTGGAGATTTAAAAGTTGTCACACTCTGCCAAGTCCCATCCCCTCTCAATTAAGATGTTGGAGTGGGTGGCATCTGCTTAGAAGAAGCTGCCCAAGTGCTCTGGAGCCCACCCCCCTGGGGCACTGCTGGGGGGTTATGTGAGGAACAGTGGCATTGGCCCCTCCCTCTCATTTCTGTTTATTTTTCTTGAATAGGTCTCAGTCCGGCACAGGCAAAACAGCCACCTTCAGTATTTCAGTCCTCCAGTGTCTGGACATTCAGGTAACTCAACACTTGAAACAGACTGCTCTTTAACCCTAGGACATATTTGCATGTTATTCTTTAACTGCGGTGTTCAGAAAGTATCATCTTTAAAATTCTCTAATTGAACCCACTCAACAAATTTTTTCAGAGAATCTTAATTGCATGGTAATATCTAAGCTAATTAATGCATTGTCATGAATTCCTTTTTGTTTAAATTGGGAATTTGCTTGTTTATTATTTATTTATTTATTTATTTATTGAGCTGGCCAGTATGGTGGGAACCATACTACCATACTAGAGGTATTTGCTTTTTTAAACGAGAGGAAACTCTTGTCTGCACATAGAATCCTGGCTGGTATGTCATGTTATTGCTGTATTTGTAATTTAAATAACACTAAGATTCGCTTATCTCTGTTAGAAATCAGAAGTATGGTTAATATGCGATAATATTTAAAATACATTTGAGGGGCCGTCCTGTGGCTCACTCGGTAGAGTGCGGTGCTGATAACACCAAGGCCACGGGTTCGGATCCCATATAGGGATGGCCGGTTTGCTCACTGGGTGAGCGTGGTGCTGACAACACCAAGTCAAGGGTTAAGATCCCCTTACCGGTCGTCTAAAAAAAAAAAAAAAAAAATACATTTGAGTGCGAATTCCTGCAATCCAACTTGAAGATACTGAAGAGTCTATTTTCTGATAAATTATTTCACTAGGTTCGTGAAACTCAAGCTTTGATCTTAGCTCCAACGAGAGAGTTAGCTGTACAGATCCAAAAGGTGAGACAGTTAAAGATGGTGGTATCATATTTTAAGTACTGCTTTTGTGATTTAGTTGTAAAAGCCGGACTGATTGATTTAATCTAATCCTATTTTTCTTTTTCCTCAAAATTTGTTTCCTGATTCCTAACATTTTTGCCACAAATCGTTATATATTATATGAATTGCTGGTTTATATTAAGTCACTTTTAGTGTAGCTTGTGTGTTCAATAGCTTTTTTGTAGTCTTAGAAATGTAAATTTTTTATATTAAATCCATTTTAATAAAACTAATTATAATCGTTTTGTATCTGTGTATTATAAACACCTGGGAAAGATAAGATAATAAGATGTTATTATTTTTGCCTTTGGGTGGATAGGATTGTGGATTTTATATGGTTGTGTTTTTTTGGTAATTAAAATGTATTTCTCTTATAATGATAAACCAGCAAAATTCATTTTGGCAGAGAAAAGAGTGGAAGGAGGAGAATTTTGTGGTTTTATGTTGTGAATAACGGCATGAACAAGAATTGGTGCTCATCTCAAATTGGAACAGAACTGATGTTCCTTTTTGGAAAATTCAGATGTTTCTGACTTTATGGCGCCCTGGACATGAGGCTGTGTTTTGATTCAGGGCCTGCTTGCGCTAGGTGACTACATGAACGTCCAGTGCCACGCCTGCATTGGGGGCACTAACGTGGGGGAGGACATCAGGAAACTAGACTATGGGCAGCATGTGGTTGCAGGCACTCCGGGGCGTGTTTTTGGTAAGTGCTTTCTATAAAAAAAATTTTCCATAAAATTTGTGCTGCGGAGAGTATTTGTAAGAAGAGCTTACACAGTACAGGATAGTTTTCAGTTTGGTGGGCTGCATGGTGGATTTTTGCATCTGGGTCCCTCGGAGAGGTGGAGGGAAGGTCTCTGAAATGCTTTGAGAAACTGATGGAATGGCTAGGCTTCCTCGTAGCCTCAAGTATAATTATTTCAAAATCTAATTTTGTAGACATGATTCGGCGCAGGAGTTTAAGGACGCGTGCCATCAAGATGCTGGTTCTGGATGAGGCTGACGAGATGTTGAATAAAGGTATGTGAAATGAGAGCACGCTTCCCGTCTACACGGTTAGCTTTTGAACTTTCATGGTGGAAAACTGAGATGTAGGTAACGAAAGCGTTCTAAATATGAATAGTACTTTCTTCGTGGAAAAACAACTGTGCCTTGGGGGCAATTATGAGCATAAAAATCTTTTTGTTGTTGTGGCTGGCTGGCACAGGAATTGAACCCTGGTCCTTGGTATAATCAGCATCGTGCTCTGACCACCTGAGCTAACCGGCCAGCCCAGAATGTAAAATTCTTATTTTGATTTTTTTTTTTTTTTCCTTTTTGTCTTTTTTCGTGACCGGCAACAGATTGCAACCCTCAGTGTTGCACCCGTACCAGACCGGGACCGGCAACGGGATCACAACCCTTGGTGTTGCTCCCGCACCTCGCTCAGCCAGTGAGCGGCCAGTCTATGTGGGATCCGACCCCTCGGCGGGAGCGCTGCCGCGCTCCCAAGTGGCGCACTGTAGCAGTGCGCCACCGGGCTGGCCCTTGATTTTTTTTAATGGTAGGGATTTATGAGACCAATCTCAACCAGGACAAGAACGTTTCAACCCAAATTGCAAATTGTGTCTGCAGTCGGTTAGGACTAGAGCATAGGGTGAGATGTAACTCATGGACATGCCTGGCATTGATTGAATGGGCAGGGGGTATATATGTGCCTGTCAGTGAATTTGTTTCAAAAGCTCAGATGCCTTTTCAAGATACATATTTAGCCAGTGAGCAGTATGGCTCTTCTGCTACTCAGGCTCCAAAGGACAAAAATACTTCTGCATGTAATTGATCCTTTTAAAATATACGCACAAAAGGGGCCGGCCCGGTGGCGCACTGGATAGTGCGCCGCTTGGGAAGCGCAGCGGCGCTCCTGCCCGAGGGTTCGGATCCCGCATATGGACCGGTTCCCGCTCACTGGCTGAGCGAGGCGCGGGAGCAACGCCGAGGGTTGCGATCCCGTTGCCGGTCCCCGGTCCGGTACGGGGGCAACACTGAGGGTTGCGATCCGTTGCCGGACACGGAAAAAGACAAAAGACAAAAAAAATAAAAAAAATAAAATATACGCACAAAAAATATAGGTTTCTCGAAAAAGGATTAAGGATTCAGGTAATATAGAAAAGAATACCCTTCTCTGCCAAAGGAAATCCCACTACCTAGAAGTGATCATCACTGAAATTAGGTAAATCTTATTCTAGACAGGTGTGTTGAGGTGTATGTAAAACATACGTGTGCATGTACCTATGTATGTAGACGTCTTTCTGTGAAAGGTGAGGACATCAGTGTTTTTGCATAGGCTTCTGCCTGCCAGTGTGGTTGGTTATATAATTTTTTACATAGAGTCTCTGTTGTTGTACAGTCAGAAATAAATTTGGCTTTAGACAAGTCTGTCATCTTGAGTAAGTCGCAGCTCTGCCTTATTTTTCTTTACCTTCCACTCTTCTCCAGGGTCTGTGCCATTGTATTCTCTAAATTCTTTTTGTTAAAATGGGAGAGGATCAGTTGTCAGACATGCACACTTGTTAGAGGACTGCTTTGCTTTTGGAATAAGAAACCAGGAAGGCCAGCACCTCAACTTGAATGAGTCCGTTTATTTGGTTCTCAATATTTCTGTTTTAAACCTTTGTGGAAAGAAAACTCTTCTTAAATGAGAGAGAGAGAGAGAGAGTGTGTGTGTGTGTGTGTGTCTGTGTGTCTGTGTGTGTGTGTGTGTGTGTCTGTGTGTGGGAAGGGTGATCGAGGATTTTGTTAATTTTGAATTAATGTTCCTGACATTAACTCAATTAACTTGTGACTTTTCCTACATCCAGCCTAGAGGTGAATTGCTTTGACGTTTTAGGGTCTGATAGAAGGGGTAAGTTTGCATGTCAGGTAGTCCTGTTTTTGTAAAACAGGTGGTCTTTGACTACAGTAGCTTGAGAGTGTATTTCAGGTGATGTCCTTAGTCCTGGCCTCACTTTTCTCTGTCAAGATTCCCAGAGGACAGACCCAATCTTAATTTTTTTGAGCTTTTTCCTTTTTCTGTGCCACCCAAGCCTTTGGGACCTTCTAAGCCTTTGGGACCACACTCCCTATATACACCTTACTTTTTTCCTCCAAACCCAAGGGTTTTTCCTGCTCCCTGCTCTCCTTTTTAAAATTTTTACCAATTTTCTATTTCTTTTTTTTTTTTTTTGTCTTTTTTGTCTTTTTCCATGTCCGGCAACGGATTGCAACCCTCAGTGTTGCCCCCGTACCGGACCGGGGACCAGCAACGGGATCGCAAACCTCGGTGTTGCCCCCGCGCCCCGCCCC
>NW_007727832.1:300358-304798 GCF_000696425.1 Galeopterus variegatus | reverse complement strand
AGCGCTGCCGCGCTTCCCAAGCGGCGCACTATCCAGTGCGCCACTGGGCCGGCCCCCAATTTTCTATTTCTGGAGTTACTTTTTCATCCAGAATGAATGAAGCCTGTCACACCCCAGTCATTGGGTCGGGGCTGGGGATGGGAAGATGAAAGAATGTTCATTAGTCCATTCAACAAATGGAAACTGTCTCTGGCAGTCTGGGCAGGACTCCACGTTGTGCAGGAGTATTTCAGGCAGCCTGAGGGCCGGAAGGACTGGACTCTGACGTGTGAGTGGATGATTGCCAGACAGGAGGGGCAGGCGCACTCCAGGCGCTGAGGGAATGTGTGGAGGAGCAGAGGGGGGTGGGCAAGTGGCTCGCTGAGCTAGAGCGGGGGCTGGGGGCACGTCGAGGAGAAGCCTCATGCCAGGCTGGATTTTATCCTCTAGACGGTGGAGAACCACAACTTGCATGTAGAGGCGGTGATAGGTTTACCGTTTAAGAAAAGACCTGGTGGTGGGCCGGCCCGGTGGCGCACTCGGTAGAGTGCGGCGCTTGGGAGTGCGGCGGCGCTCCCGCCGAGGGTTCGGATCCCATATAGAGACCGGTCCACTCACTGGTTGAGCGCGGTGTGGGCGCAACACCGAGGGTTGCGATCCCGTTACCGGTCATGAAAAAAAGACAAAAAAAGGAAAAAAAAAAAAAAAGAAAAGACCTGGTGGAGGACAGGCTTTGACAGGGTGACTGTAGGAGGCTCTTATGGTGACTAGGTGAGAGACGGTGGCCTCAACCATGTGTCAGTGGGGACCTAGGGGCAGGATTGGATCGAAGGAAGGTAAGGTTTGAGGGAAGTTGTAGGGGCTGAGGAAGGAGGGGACAGTATTTAGCTTGGCCCACACGTGGGTGATGAGGCGGTGGAGCAGATGATCTGGGAGTCAGGGCGGCATAGTCAGTTCAGACCTGAGATGGCTTAGTGTTTAGGTGCCTCGGGACATCCTTGAGGATGTGTCTGCCACCTTGTTGTTTCAGACATCAGGCAAGCTGGGGAGAGTCTGGCCTGAGATACACATCTGACAGCCCCCTGCATTGAGCCAGGGCAGCTGTGGTGGGCAAGGTGCCCGGAAAGCATGGCAGAGCTTCATAGCACCGTGTACGGGTCAAGTGGAAGAACAGGCGGCTGGGAGAGCAGATGGAGAGAGGAGGGGGCCTGGGGAGAGCGGTGCTTAAGATCAGTGTTTCTGGCATAATCTACTTTTTAAAAAACTTGTCTGTCCATGATAAAAATATTCAGCATTTTTTGTGGCAGTAAGGTGTTCCGCTGCAGGGACATCCTGTGCTCTTTCTAACTAGCTTTGTCTCACTGGTGGTCTAGGTGTTCTCACTCATTGAGATAAATTTGTAAAATTGGGTTCTATACTTTTTAGGCTTTTCATGTGTTCCCCCAAATGACGAGTGCATGAGGACCCTTAGGTGACCGCAGTTGTTCTCTTGGACAGTGATTGGGGAATGCATAATGACAAATGTCGCCCCGAGTTCACAGTGAAATGGCTGGAGGCAGGCTCTGTGGCCCCTTCATGCTTCCCTCATACACGCCCCCAGTGAGGGGGTTACCTGGGTCTTGCCTCTAAGTGGTAACCAGCGGTGCGTGTGGGGACTCTCGTGGGTGTTTACCTGGGTCTGTAGCTCCTGAGCAGTTCTCGAGGTGCCCAGAAACCAGTGCTCCGGGTGCCTCTCATCCTGAGCTGGGAGTTCCCATCCACCCCCACCTTCGTCCAGGGCCCTGTATTTGAAGGCCCTGTTTTTCAGTTAAGCTAAAGGTTCAGTTTCTACAAAGTACTCAGGTAGAGATTCCTTTGTATCTGAGGAATGTTGGTTTTGGGTGACTCTTTGTGTGCCTGTCCCTTAGGGCACAGGTTCTCAAAGTGATATCTCTGGACCAGCAGTGTCCCTGTTACCTGGAAATCGGTTAGAAATGCAGATTCCTGGACTCCAGGATCTATGCACTTAGAACCTCAGAGTCTGGGGCCCCCGCCTGTGGGCATTCTCCCACACTCGATTGGGAGATTTCGTGTAAACATCCAGATCTTGGATTTTCTTTAACATGTGACATATCTGGCCACACCGGATGCAAATCCTTGTAGGGCAGCAGCAGGTGGAACTGAGTCGTCACTGTCCTGCCGGTATCTGAGATTGCATGTGACAGGGCTAGCGATTCTGTTGCTTTAAATGTTCTGGTGTGTAGGACTCTCGGGGTCAGGTCCCCGAACCCCAGAGCACGTCAGATAGGAGAAGCACTAAGGCGAAAACGGGGTTCCCTCAACCAGAAAACATCCTGGCAGGTGGAGAGAAGGGAGGAGAGAGAATGCTTGGATTTGGTCCTGTTTTCTGAAAGCGAAGTTCCTTGTCAGCTGTCCCCTACAGTCATAGCTCTGCAGCTAACTGACGGTGAACCTTGACATGTACCTCTGCTTCCAAGTGTGCGGCCTTAAACATGCTGTGCTCGTCCTACTCCTCATCCAGGTTTCAAGGAGCAGATTTACGACGTGTACAGGTACTTGCCTCCTGCCACGCAGGTGGTTCTCATCAGTGCCACGCTGCCTCACGAAATCCTGGAGATGACAAACAAGTTCATGACGGACCCAATCCGCATCTTGGTGAAGCGGTAAGAGCACGCTCTTCTCTTGTTGCTAAAACACTGGGTTGTATTTGGAAAGGTTTATAAAACGTGAACGATCTTTTTAATTTTTTTGTTTGAAAAGCTGGCTTTTATAATGCTCAGTCTCCTTGGACGCTCATTCTCATTCTCCTTAATAATTCCAAATTAAAAAAATTAGCTGACAGGGTTTAGCTGTTATCAGTGTGTTTTGTTTAGAACTATATTCAAGGGTGGTACAGATTATTACATGTTCAGATGGATCCAAATTACAGGCCCTCGTGGTAGAAGTGACAGGATAGGACCATGTGGCTGGGGCTGTGCGGGGAGGACCGTCCGCCTCCCCAGCACCTGGCCTGAGGCACGCCCTCGTGCCCTGGTTGGAAGAGTGAGCATGTGACAGCATTTATCTTTGCCTGCTAGTGATGAATTGACTCTGGAAGGCATCAAACAGTTTTTTGTGGCTGTGGAAAGAGAAGAGTGGAAATTTGACACCCTGTGTGATCTCTACGACACGCTGACCATCACTCAGGCCGTCATCTTCTGCAACACCAAAAGGAAGGTACACCGCCTTTTCACTGCAGTGTCCGCGTAGGGAGGTTGAAGGCTGGGTCTCTTAATCGCTTGGGTCAAGCTCGTTCTGTCAAGGGCCAGGGGGTACATGTTCTAGGCTTTGTTGGGTGTGCAGTCTCTGTTGCAAGAGCAGCCACAGACAGTATGTAAACGAATGGCCTTGGCTGTATGCCAGTTTGACTTCATTTGCCAAAATGTTGATGCTGCTCCCGCCCCTAAGGATCCAGATTTAATTGGCTTAAGGCGAGAGCCAGGCCTGAGCAGGTTTCAGCTCCGCAGGTGAAGCTGATGTGCAGAACTATCGTGGCTTTCCCAAGAAAGGAAAAGGAGTCGCAGTACATCCCCAAAAGATTGAAATTTAAATTTCAAATAAGAATAGTGAGACAGGCCCCGCCCACCCCAAGAATTGTTATATGGAATAAATGAATTAAGTGGATTTTGTGAGCCCCAGTATTTGCTGGACAAAAGTAAGTTTTCCACACATCCAGTTAAGACTAGTCTGCATTTTCAGCGGTTGCTTTATGAGCGTACATATTGGTTCTGCAAGTCATTGAAATAAAATCCTGACTGCACTGCTCTGGTTTGGTTTATGAGCTTCCAGTAGCGTCTGCTCATTTGACTTGTAGGTTGACTGGCTGACGGAGAAAATGAGAGAAGCCAATTTCACCGTGTCCTCGATGCATGGAGACATGCCTCAGAAAGAGCGCGAGTCCATCATGAAGGAGTTCCGCTCCGGGGCCAGGTCGGTATCCGCAGGGCCAGTGGCCGTGCCAGTGGTTGTGTGCTGGGCCACTGGTGCCGCGTGTGTGAGGGCGTCCTTCCTCTGAGCTGCCTGAGTGCCAGCCCCGGCCCTGGAGGCAACGTCTTCCCCTCTTCCCCTCTGCCTCTCAGCCGAGGCTCAAGGAGAGTGGCCGTCGCATACGTGGGGCCTCTGCTCTTGGGCTCCGTTAGGTTAGGTGAGAACTAGCCTCGACTTAACTAGGGAGCTCTGTTGCCTTATTTGGAAGTGTATTTCTTCATTTCCAGAGAAATGGGGATTTTCTGTTTATCTTTTTTTTTTTTGGTCTTTTGTCTTTTTCCGTGTCCAGCAACGGATTGCAACCCTCAGTGTTGCCCCCGTACCGGACCGGGGACCGGCAACGGGATCGCAACCCTTGGCGTTGCCCCCGCGCCTCGCTCAGCCAGTGAGCGGGAACCGGTCCGTATGTGGGATCCGAACCCTCGGGCGGGAGCG
>NW_007727832.1:293283-300267 GCF_000696425.1 Galeopterus variegatus | reverse complement strand
TTCTTTTTTTTTTTTTGTCTTTTTCCGTGTCCGGCAACGGATCGCAACCCTCAGTGTTGCCCCCGTACCGGACCGGGGACCGGCAACGGGATCGCAACCCTTGGCGTTGCCCCCGCGCCTCGCTCAGCCAGTGAGCGGGAACCGGTCCGTATGTGGGATCCGAACCCTCGGGCGGGAGCGCTGCCACACTCCCAAGCGGTGCACTATCCAGTGCGCCACCGGGCCGGCCCCTAAACTTCCCTTTGCAGTGAGTTTCCTTCTGCCTGAAGAATCTTTTGTATTTATGTTTGGGTCTGCTGGGGATGATTAGCTGTTTCAGTTGTCCGAAAATGTCTGCTTCAGATGTCTGGAGGAGCTGCCGAGACAGAACTCTGGGTGGGAAGTCGTTTCTTTCTATACGTGGACGATGTGACTCCTTGGGTCTGGCTTCTGTTGCTTCTGTTGGAAGTCAGCTGCGGTCTAACAGTTGTTCCTTTAAAACTGTCTCTTCTCAGGCTGCTCTTTAGGTTTGTTTTTCTTTCCTTCTTTTTTTTTTTTTTTCCAGCAGTTTTCACTCTGGCAAGTCTAGGGCGAGTTTTGTTTTATGACTCCTCTTGGCATTTGTAGGACTTCTGGGCTCTCTTGGCCTCATCTCTTCAAATCCTGTTTCAGCCCTGTTCTTTCTGTCCTCCTCTCGTAGGACGTCAGTTGTGTGTGGTTCTGTGACAGGGAGACCGCCCCGTTTCTTGAACTTCTGTCTGCATTGCACTTTTCAGCCTCTAGATCAACCATATGTGGTAGAAATACAAGTCAGGCCATGTGTATGATTTTTAATTTTCTGGTAGCCACATTAAGGTGGGTGACAGGAGACGGGTGAAGTTGATTCTTAATAATATATTTTACTTAAACCAAGCTCTCATATCATTTCAACATGTAATCAGCATTTAAAATATTCATTAGAGTTTTTGCATTTTTTTTGTATTAAGTCTTCAACGTCTGGTGTGTATTTTACATTTACAGCCCATCTCTTTTCAAATCAGCCACATCCAGGTACTCACTGGGCACGTGGTGCTCCGGCCCCGTCGTGGACACCACAGCTCTGTGGCAGACCAGATACTGTAGTTGGGGGGAGGGTGTGAGTTGTATTTCACGTTTGAAGATGGTATAACCACTGAACCAAAATCAGTGAGGTTACTCTCCTTAATTGAATTTTTGCTATGCAAATGTATGGTGTGGGGCTGGCTTTAAACAAACTGTAGCATAGGAAAAGCTATCTAAATATTTCTTATCAGATAGAGCACATGACCCAAGTAACTAAATACACCAAATGCCGTCTGAATGGGTGTTTCTGGTGCTGTCCCTAAAACTTCATGTGGGCAGAGGGGCTGGTGTGAGTGGTGACCTGATATGTTTTGGATTTGTGTCCTAAAGCCGGTAGTGGAAGCAAGTCGAGTGTCAGGCCTCTGGCTGGGGTGGCCGACTCCAGCGCCCTTTCTTTCTGCAGCCGGGTGCTCATTTCCACAGACGTCTGGGCCCGGGGCTTGGATGTCCCTCAGGTGTCTCTCATCATCAACTACGACCTGCCCAATAACAGAGAACTGTATATACACAGGTAGGGCGCCAGCTTTTCCATGCGTTCCCTTTTGTTGATGCTTTTACTAAAACCTTGGCTGTATTTACTAAAGTAATTTGTTTTATTCCTGAAGGATTGGGAGATCAGGTCGGTATGGCCGAAAGGGCGTGGCCATTAATTTTGTAAAGAATGACGACATCCGCATCCTCAGGGACATTGAGCAGTACTACTCCACGCAGATCGATGAGATGCCCATGAACGGTGAGGAAACAGCTCGCTAGAGCAGTCATTGTAGAAGGAACTCCCGAATTCCTAGTCGGGGGCCAGGCCCTTAAGTATTTTGGTTTTTGTTTATGTTGAGAAGTCTATTGTGAGCCTTTAGATAAATTTGCACATTTTTATTTTGTTTGTATTATCCTTAGTCTGTATCTTTCTTTGCTTTCAGTTGCTGATCTGATCTGAAGAGACAGTTCCACTCCACTGAGGATGAGCTGGAGACTCTTCACTTATTTTGTGCTCGTTTGGAAATATTTTAAGGGAGTGCCTATTTAATGGGGTTTATATGAACTCTGTTCTCATAGCCTTCCCCACCCCTCCCTTCCCCTAAAATCTCTAGGAATTCTGCTCTCTTTTCTTATCCATGTGTAAATAAAGCATTGCTTTAAGTCTTTTTCATTAAATGTTTGAAAATTTCCCATAAACTGTGTATTTCTTAAGGTGCCACCAGCTTTTCTAGTAACTTGCTGTATAGGCTTGGGCAGGTCATTTCACTCATTTTTCTCATCTTTGAAATGGAAGTGGTAAAACTGTCTGGCCCCTCCCTTCCCCGCCTTCGTTGGGAGGATAATCTAAATTTCCAGGGTTAGGAGGAGCTAGGAAATATTTTTGTAGTTCTCTGGGTGATTCTAGCTCAAGGTGTGTGAAACTGTAGTTGATGAGTGGAGTTTCCTCTGACTAAAACTGGCTGGGTCCTTGCTACTCAGACTGGCTGGGGACCAGCAACCTCCCCGGGAGCCGTTAGAAATGCAGGTGCTCAGGCCCTCTGCTTTGCCGAGCAAGAATGTGCGGAGCACGTCCTCAACCAGAGGCCCAGGCTGCTGATCGGTTTCCCCGCAGTGATGATTTGCGAACCAGATACGGTGTGTTTAGGGCGATTCCTCAGCAGTGGGAATGACAGCCACCGCACGCTGCCATGATATGCGTGTTGACAGGTGTGAGCTCACTGAGTCTCGGCTCAGCCTCATCAGGAGCTGCTGTCAGGCTCCTGTTATAGACAGGAGTGGGCCGGGGTCTCACCTGTATACCTTGACTCAGCTCAGGACTCCTCAGCCACGTCTCTACCACCTCTTCCACTGGGCCTGGAGTATGTGAAGCTCTGGGATGCGGGAGGCATGTCTTCCTGGAATGTTGTGTTTTCCTCAAGATGTGGGAAGTGGTAGGGCTGCAGACGTGATGGCCTATGCGTTAGAGAAATCCATGTGGATTAAGATGGCAGGCCAGAGGGAGTGACACTTGTCTCTGTTTGCAGCGGAGGGGGAGGTAGGAGGTGCGGGGATTGCAACTGCACATCCTGTTCTCTGGGTTGGCCGTGGGTCTGTGGGCCTCGCCCTGGACTTGATAAGTGCACCGTGTTGCAGTGGAGAGGAGGGTGGCGTCTGTGAGCTGGGGAGGAGATGGCAGGCAACAGGAGCAGCATGGAGCTTAACCTGCCTCAAATGCTGTCTCCAGGAAAGGTAACAATAAAAGAAAAAATAGAAAAATACAGTCATGGGGCGCTTGACAACGAGGCTACGTTCTGAGAACTGTGTTAGACGGTTCCATCGTACGGACATCACAGAGGGTGCTGACACAGACCTGGATGGCGCAGCGCACACAGGCTGCACCGTAGAGCCTGTTGCACTGATGCTGCAGACCCGTACAGCATGTGACCGCACTGAACACCGTGGGCAATTGAAGCACAATGGCTTTGAGGTCACTAAGCGATAGGAAGTTTTCAGCTCCATTGTAGTCTATGAGACCACCATCATTTACGTGGCCTGTCATTGACTGGAACATCATTATTCAGGGCATGAGTGTTCATGAAAATGTTTAGCTGTGCTGGCGATGCAGAAATGGTATGTGATTGTCATTAGTCCTGACTGTTGGGGGTGTAGTGAACATTTATGTTGGGCTCTTGGGCAGTCAGCGACGAAAATGTTATCTCCCTTTGACGGAGCCGACTGCACAAGCAAGTTCACCATGTCACTCCTGGCAGTGCCAGGGAAGAAGCTAAGTGCTCTGCAGGGGTGGAGGGGAGTGAGGGAACACGGGCATTGATTAGGGGGCGGGGTGGGGAGAGAAAACTAGTGGAGGTTCTTGGTGGGGGCGGTGATCAGGGCCTCGGGCCCCACAGAGGCCAGATGGATTCAGCTATAACCCGTGGGCGGCTGAGCATCGAGTTAAGGCAGAGGGTCTGCTGTGTCTCATCACCTGGGACTCAGGTCAGGTGGAAACACTGGCTGTGCAGGCCCCGAGGGGCTTCCCCAGGTTTCAGGGAGCGGCGGTTCTGGGAGTGCTTCTGACCTGTTACCCGGGCAGCTTGAGTCCCAGCAGCAGCACCGTCCTGTACCATCGCCTTCACGCACCCTGCGGCCGTCTGCGAGGCGGGCCAACTCCCTTCCCCTGTGGAAGTGATTGTAAGTCCTCCGAGTTCTTAGAATTCTCCAGTCCTGTTTACTTCATCCTGCTGAGTTGGGTTGTCTGTGCACTGAGACCCCAAACTTGTCTTGAACCCACTGTTTTTACTTAATTCATCCCTTCATTCCTATTTTTGAGGACACACTGAGGGCCAGTTCTAAGATGAACACCACGGGGCAGGGGCGGACCAGTGAGCTGTGTGTAGAAGTGTTGGTGACTAGGGCCTGCATGGTCTGGACCTGCCGTGTGGGCACTGATGGATGTCCCGTCTGTCCTACAGGCCTCACGTTTACCATCGAGGTAGACCTGCGTGCTGCTGCCACCATCTGTACCTCCCGCAGAGGACTTGGCCCCCTTCCCTGTTGTCCTGTGGCCGTGGTGTGTGATGACTTCAGGTTGCTGCTCTTGTGCAGTCGAGCACGTTCCCTGCATCTCCAGCTTTGTGCGAGCAAAGAGCAAAGCCTTGTTCAATCACTGCCCAGGGAGGGACCAGCGCAGGAGGGGACGAGCCACCCTGGGGTTTGAGGTGTTGCTCCTGGCAGCTCCTTCTGCTTCATAACTGCCACAAACATATCGTCCTTTGCTTTTCTCATCTGATTTCTAGAACCGCAGCGGCTTCTCAAAGCCTGTGGAGATAAGGTCTTAGAGGTGATGGCAGCCCTCCCTGCCACCCTCGCACTCTTCTGTCCTGTGCCTCCTGCCGCTGCAGCCTCTTCCCACCTCTAGCGAGGTCACCTTGGCAGCCGCCTCCTGGCAGTCTGTCCAGTAGAAGAAACCTGTGTTTGTCTTTCAGGCCTTTTTTCACCCCCAGCACAAACCTTTCTGATTAATGATTTTAGTTGTGAGTTTGCTAGTGGAAGAATTGTATAAAAATGGTGTGTTTACATACAAGCCTTTCCCAACAGGTAAACACTTTGCTTTTCCTCTTTGGGCCAATTCATGACCCTTCGTCTGGCGAGGGCTTACTTGGGAGTGACTTGTACCCAGGAGGGCGACTCAGCACTGCTCTCCGCACCCGGGCCGGGAGCCTGCGCTGCCCTGGCCGTGCCCTCCCCCAGCAGCAGCTGCCCGCTTAGGGGGCGGGGCGAGGGGGCTTAGAGATGCTGCAAACACGGGGACAGGTGGAAGGTGGGTTTTCAATGAAATTTTTTTTTAACTTCTAAAAACATTTTCCTTTGTTATAAAACTGTTTATTGTAGGAAAATTTGTGTAACAAAAATGCCAAGACTATAAAAATCACCCATATCATGGGGAAGAGCTCTGCCACAGTGCCCTGGCAACCTTACTTGTCTCCTCATGGTCACACAGGCAAAGACTGGCTACAGCTGGCCCGAGTCCTGGATTTCCCGTGGTCCTCCCAACACGACAGCTGCTCCCACTGGCCTCTCTTCCCCTGGGGGAGCTCATAAGCTGTCCCTGTGGCCTGCAGGGTGCTGGTGCCATTTGGGCTCTGTCCCACCCCCTCAGAGCAAAGCTGCCATCTAGAATGAGCTCCTCGGCACAGCACATCCGCTGAGCACACGTGCCAAGGTTAGACCAGCACACCTGGTGCTCCCTGGGTGCTGTCTGAATTCAGAAGAAGCCTCTGCGGATCAACCGCTTCAGGCTCCAGAGGATCCCACACAATGGGCAACCGAGGGAAAGGAAGCATCCCTTGTACTTAGAAATGGATGCTGCTGAGTCAGTGAAGTGGTGGAAACTGCAGAGAGCAGAATAAGTAGGTCAGTGTTCAGGAATTCAGAGGTGGGCATGCCCAGGCCTGGGCTGGTTCAGTGACCCACAGGTGGTCGTGGCCCTGGGTTCTAGCTGGTTCCTCCATCTCGTGGTCATGGGATGGCAGGCACAGGGCTGGGGACCCACTTCCTCCCCCTCCCCTGGAGGGCAGGGGGTATCGCACCTCCCATCCCATGGTGGTCGCCAGGGAAATGCCGCACAGCAACTGGCCCGGGCTCATCAGGACCTGCCGCAGAGGTGGGGCTGGCTTGTGAGGTAGGAGGGGGCTGTGGACGCCGGGTCACGGCCTCACCCTCTGCTTCCCAGGGGGCTCGGGCTTCACGTGGCGGTGTGCAGTAGGACGATCATTCAAAGAAACAAAACCCCCCACAAAGTGAGCAAAAGTAACACGAACAGAAAACCGCAACGGCTCCCCTGAACTGTGATGAAGTCAGTGCAGCTCTGGCTGACAATGCTGAGATTCCTGGCAGCCACGGCGAGAACCAAACCCCCGGCTTATGTAACTTAATTACAAAGATGTAATTTCGGTGCAGAAAACAGGAATGTATCTTTTACTAAAAAATCATCCTTAATCCTTCCACCAGGACAGTCATTGTCACAGCTGAATGACCGTCCTTCCAGTATTTTATTTTATTTCCTTTTTGTGTGTCCGGTAACGGACCGCAACCCTCAGTGTCGCGCCCGCACCGGACCGGGACCGGGAACGGGATCGCAACCCTCGGTGCTGCCCCCGCACCGGACCGGGACCGGGAACGGGATCGCAACCCTCGGTGCTGCCCCCGCACCGGACCGGGACCGGGAACGGGATCGCAACCCTCGGTGCTGCCCCCGCACCGGACCGGGACCGGGAACGGGATCGCAACCCTCGGTGCTGCCCCCGCACCGGACCGGGACCGGGAACGGGATCGCAACCCTCGGTGCTGCCCCCGCACCGGACCGGGACCGGGAACGGGATCGCAACCCTCGGTGCTGCCCCCGCACCGGACCGGGACCGGGAACGGGATCGCAACCCTCGGTGCTGC
>NW_007727832.1:262443-293180 GCF_000696425.1 Galeopterus variegatus | reverse complement strand
GGGAGCGCCGCCGCGCTCCCAAGTGGCGCACTGTAGCAGTGCGCCACCGGGCCGGCCCTGTCCTTCCAGTATTTTAATGCACATTGTACATCCTTATGTGAACATGAAGTCCTTCCTTTTCAGGTTTTATTTGACATATAATTGTACGTATTTATGCTGTACAATGTGACGTTCAGGTACATGCATACATGGTGTAATGATCAAATCAGGGTAATTAGCATATTTATTGCCTCAAACATTTATTCTTTGTGAAGAGAACATTCAAATCCCCTCTTCTAGCTCTTTTGAAATACACATTATTGTTCATTACGATCACCCTGCTTTGCAGTGGAAACAAGAACATACTGTTCCCACCTGACCGTGGCTTCTACCCACTGCCCAGCGTCGCCCCTGCCTCGCCACCCTTCCCAAGCCCTGGTGGCCACTGTTCTACTCTCTCCTTCCAGATCGACTTAGATTCCACACGTGACTGAGATATTGTGGTACTGGTCTTCCTGTGTCTGCTTTATTTCATTTAACAGAATGTCCTCTGGGTTCATCTATGTCATCACAAACGGTGGGATTTTATTCTCTTTTTATGGCTGAATAGTATACCATTGTGTCTATTTACCACATTTTCTTCATCCCTTTATCTGTTGATGGACACTTAGATTAATTCTATTTCTTGCCTATTGTGAACAGAGCTGCGATGAACGTGGGTGTGCACGTCTCTCTTAAACATACTGATTTCCTTTCCTTTTGTATATACCCAGTAGAAGGATTCCTGGGTCATAGGGTAGTTCTTTAGTTTTCTGAGGAACCTCCATACTGTTTTCCACAGTGGCCGTACTAATTCTGTTCCTACCAACAGTGGACGAGGGTTCCCTTTGTCCCACATCCTCCCCAACACCTGTTACCTTTTGTCTTTTTGTGGTTTTTTTTTTTTATATATATAATAGCCATTCTAGTTGTAATGAAACAGTACCTCATTTTGGTTTTGATTTGCATTTCCCTAATGATTAGTGATTTTTTGATATACCCATTGGCTATTTTTATGTCTTCTTTTAAGAAATGTCTATTCAGGTCTTTTGCAAATTTTTAAATCGGATTATTTGGTTTTTTGGCTTCTGAGTTCCTTCTACGTTCTCGATATTAACCCCTTGTCAAATGTATAGTTTGTGAATCTTTTCTCCCATTCTGTAGGTTGTCTCTTCACTCTGTGGATTATTTCTTTTGCTGTGCAGAAGCTTTTTGGTTTGATGTAATCATGGTTGTCCATTTTTACTTTCATTGCCTGTGCTTTTGAGGTTTTATCCAACAAGTCCTTGCCCAGACCAATGTCCTGACGCATTTCCCCTATGGTTTCTTCTAGTAATTTCATAGTTTTGGGTCTTACATTTAAGTTTTTAATCCATTTTGAGTTGATGTTTGTATATGGTGAGAAATAAGGGTCTAATTTCATTCTTCTGCATATAGATCTCCAGTTTTCCCAGCACCATTTATTGAAGAGACTGTCCTTTCCCCAGTGTGTGTTCTTGGCACCTTTGTTGACAATCAGTTGGCTGTAGATATGTGGGTTGATTTCTGGGTCCTCTATTCTGTTCCATTCATCTGTGTGTCTGTTTTTATGCCAGTACCATGCTGTTTTGGTTACTAGAGGTTTGTAGTGTATTTTGAAGTCAGGAGATGTGATGTCTCCAGCTTTGTTCTTTTTGCTCAAGATTGCTTTGTCTATTTGGTGTCTTTTGTGGTTCCATGTGAGCTTTAGGATTGTTTTTTCTATTTCTATGAAGAATGTCGTTGGTATTTTGATAGGGATTGCATTGAATCTGTAGATCACTTTGGGTAGTGTGGACGTTTTAAATATTAATTGTACCAATCCATGAAAATGGGGTATCTTTGAATTGATCTGTGTCCCCTTCAATTTCTTTCATCAATGTTTTATAGTATTCAGTGTAGAGATCTTTCACCTCCTTGGTTAAATTTATTCCTAGATATCTTTATTATTATTTTTTATAGCTATTGAAAATGTGATTTTTTTTTTCTTTTTAAGATAGTTCCCTATAAGTATATAGAAATGCTACTGGTTTTTATATGTTGATTTGGCATCCTGCAACTTTACTGTTTTTGCTTATTAGTTCTGACAGGGTTTTTCTTGTGTGGAGTCTTTAGGGTTTTCTGTATAAAGTCATGTTGTCTGCTCCTTTTTTGACAAAAATTGTGACTTAGGTTTACACTGTTGGGTAACTTAGGTTTTTCACTTAGTTATATATCAAACATTTCACTACTTTAAAAAAATGTTTACATATCCAGCTTTTTACCATGCATCCCTTATTTGGAGGCAGTTTTCATTTATAGTGTACATTGCAAATGTGTACGTAGGTACCTGTGCACACGCGTGCATGCCCTTGATTCATTAGGATAAGTAAACTGAAGAAGTAATTTTTTGGATCAAGGCATATTTTCCAAATTATGTTCCAGAAAGATTCTGCACTAATTTACACTCCTTTCAAGCATTGTAGAGCCTGCTTCCCAGAAACCTGGCATTTGGTGTACGTCTTAGTATAGAAATAAAGTAGTAATGTTTACATCATTGGCATGTTTCTTTACAGTAGGACTTAAAGACTGCTTAAAATAAAAATAATGTATGGAGAAGTAAAATGTATGAGAAAAATAGCAGGAGGCCTGAGAGAGAAGTAATGGGTGTAGGGCTGTCAAGAGACTTCTGCTGGGCTTATACTATTACTGGAAGGCAGATTGTGATGAATTAAAGATGTATAACATTTATAAAACACTAAGAATTTTTAGGTATAAACCCTAAGTCAACCAACCAAAAAGTGAAACAGAGAAATAGAAAACCAGCATAGGAGACAAAATAGAATACTAAACAATACTTAGTACAAAAGAGGCCTGAAAAGAGGGACAGGGGAACACAGAACTGACGAGACAGAGAAATAGAAAACCAATAGCAAAATGGTAGATTCAAAACCACGCTGAGTCTAAGTTGTCTATGCAGCTTCAGAAACTAGAAAAAAGAGCAAGCTAAACCCAAAGCAGCAGAAGGAAGGAAATAATAAAGGTAGGAGAGTAGAAATAAATGAAATAACAGAAAAATAATGGAAAATCAGCAAAAACAAAAGTTAGTTTTTTGAAAAGATCAACAAAATTGACAAATCTCTAGTGAGACAGACCAAGAAAAAAGGTTCTGGGGCCGGCCCGGTGGTGCACTGCTATAGTGCGCCGCTTGGGAAGCGCGGCGGCACTCCCGCCGAGGGTTCGGATCCCACATACAGACCGGCCGCTCACTGGCTGAGCGAGGTGCAGGCGCAACACCGAGGGTTGCAATCCCATTGCCGGTCCCAGTCCGGTACGGGCGCGACACTGAGGGTTGCGATCCGTTGCCAGTCACGAAAAAAGACAAAAAGGGAAAAAAAAAAAAAAGTTATATGGAAATACAAAGGACCTAGCATAGCCAAACAACTTTGCACATAGTTGGAGGACTTTTACTACCTGATATCAAGAAATAGTATAAAGCTACAGTAATAAAGACAGTGTGGCATTGGCATAAAGATAGACACATATAGATTTGTGGAACACAATAGGAAGTCCAGAGATAGACCATACATTTATGGTCAGTGGATTTTCAACGAAGGGGGAAAGATAAGATTTTTTAACCTATAGTGCTGGAGCAATTGGACAGCCATTTGCAAAACCAAACCAAACTTCTACCTTTACTTCTGTGAAAGTTTTCAGAATCAAATTGGAGTCACTTGTGTCAAACTCTAACAAAATGGAGCCAGGGAAGGTCACGGAGGGAGGGTTTTCACACACATGTGCCTGATAACAAGAACTATCACAAAAGTCTGCAAAAACCACAGCCTTGCACAAAAGCCACCACAGTCTTACCCAAAAAATACTTCTGCAGAGACATCTGCCCAGCAACTGCTTGTCCAGCCCTGGTCTGACCCACCCTTGTTATTGATCCTTGTAGCCAAGAATAATTATTTCAAAACAATTATGTAATCCTGCTCATTTTCCTTTAAATACCTTTGTCTTCCTTTACCTCCTGTTAGAGCCTTTGTCTCCATTATTTAGGTTGATACTTCACATCAAATATAAAAACTAACTTGAAATATATGAAACGTAAGAGCTGGAGTTGCAAAACCTGGAGAAGAAAACAAGAAAAATCTTAGTGACCCCGGGTTTGGCAGATATTCTTTAAAAGGATATTAAAAATAAAGTGAATTCTTCAAAATTAATTTTTTGGCTCTTCAAAAGACACTGGTATGAAAGTAAAAAGGCAAACCACAGACAGGGGGAAAATATTTGCAAAGCATGTATCTGACAAAGGACTTACTTCCAGAATATAGAAAGAGCCTGTATGTGGTACATGGAATAATGGTCCTCAAAGATTCCTGTGTCTTAACCCCTGGACCCTGTGAAAATGTCAACTTATATGGCAAAGGGAACTTTGCAGATGTGATTAAGATCTGGCAATGGGGAGATTCTCCCGGATTACCTAAGTGCACCCAATCTAATCACATGAGCCCTTAAAAGTCAAGAGTGTTCTCTGGCTACAGTTGGTCAGAGAATAATATGGTGGCAAAGGAGACTCTCAGGCATGAGATGGACTCAGCTGGTTTGGGAGAAGAAGGGCCATGCACCAAGATATAGGTCAGTCTCAAGAAGCTTAAGGGCCCTCTGGCTCACAGCCAGCAAGGACACAGAGGCCCCAGTTCTGCAGCTGCCTGAAAGCAAATTATGCCAGATGCCTGCACGAGCAGGAAACAGTCTCTCCTAGAGCCTCCAGAAGGAAAGCAGCCCTGCTGACACTTGATTTTAGCCAGGTGAGACTTGTGTTAAATTCCTGATCTACAGAACCGTAATAAAGTAAATTTGTGTTATTTTAAGCCACTAAAATTGTGGTAATGTGTTGTGGTAGCAATAGAAAATTAATGAACAATGATACTTGAGAAAATTCATGGAAAAATGGAATTAAAAGGTAATATGATACCCCTCACGAGGGTGGCAAAAACAAAAACTTAAGAAAAGAAAGATAACGCAAATCTTTCTGTGAACTTTTTGAACACCCCTTGCATTTTATAACTCAATAATAAGACAGCCTAATTTAACAGTGGGCAAAAGATTTGAACAGGCATGTTACCGAAGAAGATTTATAAATGACAGGAAGTGCACAGAGATGCTCAGCGTCATTAGTCATCAGGGAAGTGTAAGAATCATGGTGAGACACTGGGGACACACTTGCCAGAGTGGCTAAGATGAAACAGACCACACCAAGTGTTAGCACAGACGTGAAGCAGCCGCAGCTCTCACACGTTGCTCATCGGGCTGCAAAGGGCTGCAGCCATTTGGCAACAGTTTGGCAGTTTCTTAACACACGACCCATGTACCTCCCCTGTGAAGTGACCACATCACCCTTGGTGTCTGCTCAAGAGAGATGAAATCATGGCTATCCAAGACCTGTCCATGGCTGCTCGTAGTAGCCTTATTCATAATAGTCAAATGCTGAAGACAATCCTAATGTCCATTAAAGGAGTACAAACAAATCGTGGCATACCCATGCGATGGAAACTAGTTAGCAATCAGAAAGGAGATGGTGTTGGTACACACATCAACACGGATGACTCTGAGACTGTGCTGAGTATTATTAGTGAGACCAAAAAATCCATTTCTATAAAATTCTAGAAAATGGAAAGTATACTGATGAAAAGCAGACCAGTGGTTGCCAATCAGTGGTTGCCCAAAGATTGGGATTAGGGTATTACCAAGGGGCAGGAGGACACATTGGGGGTGATGGGTACGTTCAGCATCTTAATCATAGATGCTGGTTTTACAGATACCTACCCATGTCAAAACTGATCAAATTCTTCATTTAAAGAATGTAAGGTGTCTTGTCCATTAATTACGCCTCTATAGTGTGGGCACCATGACGACAGGGTTTCTGTCTGTTTCAGTCGCTGTTGTATCCAAGTGCCTGGAGCCGAGCCTGGCCCAGAGTAGGTGCCCAGCGCCCACTGGGAGAACGAGGAACACTGAGTTCCTCGTGTGGCTGTGGCTGCACCTCCGTGCTTGGGTTTCTGCTCTTCCCGCAGACCCCGTCCTGGTGAGGCAGCTGGAGTCACTCTGCTGCTCGCAGGGGACTGGCTTCTGCGTCACACGCAGAGTTGCTCAGGGGAGCAGCTGTGGGCGACGCTGCAGCAGTCAGTCTCCGCTGCTGGTGCTGAGCTGCGTTCTACTTCTTGCTGTGCACGTGGGTGACCAGCCCTTTCCAACTAGATCCTCTTGCCAGGCTTTCCCTCTGCGGCCCTCACCGGCATAATCCCAGCAGTGTGGCCTCTTGCAGGCCTCCAAGCGTGGGCAGGTGTGGCGAGGATGGGTGGTACAGAGGAACCCTCTCTTCTCCTAGCTCCTCTTTGGGCCGCCACCAGGGTCAGGAAGAATAGGAATCAGGCGCTAGTGGGCTTCTCTGCAGGTGACACCATCCATAATCGATGTCACTGATTACACCAAGGAAGGCTGCAAGGTGGCTGAGATGCACTTAGGGGGCGGCCGCCGGCCAGCACCCTGCTTTCTCCTCAGAGTGGGCCTGGAAGGACCAACCTCTTCCAAACACTAAGGATCTGCTCGGCCCCACGCCAGGCCCTGGCTAGTGTCACTGTGTCACACGTGCAACTGGTTGCCTGGCTTCTGTCATCAGCTGCAGGCCTCCAGGTCCATTCCTCACTAGCTGAGGAAAGAAAGGGAGCACTTGCATGCACTTGTGCCCACGTACACAAGAGGGAAAGCATATCCCTGCCCCAGGACGGGCCGCACACTTTGCAGGGCCCTGTGCAAAATGCAAATGCGGCGGTCCCTGGTTAAAAGTTATTAAGGATGTCAAGATGGTGACAGTGCTGTAGTAAAGCCAGCACGGGGCCCTGGGTCTCCATGGTCCCGTGCCATGGAGCTGGTGGCCGCATGCACACAGTATAACTTGTTGCCTGGAGCATCAACCAAGGGCATTTCATTCTGAGCAATGGGCCCTGCCGTGGAGGCCCGGCTGGAGGGGAGAGGCCGGGGCTGAGCTGCAAGAGCCGGGCTGTCTTCTCCCAGGCACGGGCGCCAGGCCGAACACCCCAGGCACTGGGACATCTCCACCACCAGGCTCCCTGGTGTCCACACCCCACATCACTTCAAAAGTCACCCAGGTTTAATAAGCTCCTACTGTGTGGCAGGGCCTGTCGGGCACTGGTCAGAACAGAGACGAAGCCATCCTGGCCACTGCCTTGAAGGGCCTGCGGGCCAGCGTCCCATGTGCCAAGCTGTGCAGCGTGGACCACCCTGCGAGCAGGCCCCGGCCTCAGAGGGCAGAAGGGGCTGCCCTCCCCGCCCCGCACGGGGTGCCAGCCCGCCCCACGCAGGGCTCCTCACCCAGGCCCCCGCCCCCCTGTGCTGTGGTCTGAATGTTCGTGTCCCTTGGTTCCGATGTTGGAACCTAATCCCCAGTGAGGTGTTGTTAAGAGGTGGGGTGTCCTCCCCCGTGTGCTGTTTTCTCTCTGGTTACCTGGGAGCAGGGGAACCACGCAGGTGTGTACACCTGCCATCTGCTCCGTGGTTTCCCGGAAAACATGCCTGAGGGACCCTGGCAGGGCAGGCAAACTCCCCTGAATTGATTGTCCCTGTAGTGGATTGAATTATGTCCCCCCAAAACTCACTGGAGCTTGAATTGTGTACCCAAGTTTTATGTATTAGAAGCTTAGCCCCCACTGTGACTGTTAAGAGGGTGGGAAATCCTATCGTGGTAATTGAAAGGTGGAGCCTTGAAGAGGTGACTGGATTGTAGGACCGTGCAGGAGTGAATGGATTAATAGTGGTGGGCAGGGGCGTGGTTCTGAGGGCTTTAAAAGAAGAGGAGGGTCTTTCTCTCTCTCTTGCTTCCTCTCGCCATGTGATCTTCTTGCACCCCCGGCTGCCTGCCGCTTTCCGCCATGAGTAGAAGCAGCCTGAGGCCCGCGCCAGATGCAGCTGTCCCAGAATCGTGAGCCAAATAAACCTGTTCTTTATACATGACCCAGTCCCAGGTGTTCTGTTATAGCAGCACAAATGGACTAATACAGTCCCCTCTGTGCCACTTTGCTGGGCCTGGCCCACGACAAGCACCTCGGCTTCTTAACCCCACGGGGGACTAGGATGAGGGTGAAGCGATACCTGCTATTACTGTCGTTACTACGTCCAGCTTGCACATGGCTCAGCCAAGACGATCTGCACAGTGAAGGGGCAGGTGGGGCTCAGGTCCCGGCCTGGGCTCCGGGCCACCCCCAAAGTCAGGGGGCGCTCGTCCACCCGGTCAGCCGGGCTGCTCCACAGGATGTCACTGCGCTTTCTACTGGGTTTCAGGAAGGAAGGCGACGAAAATAATCTGTCCCTCTGCAGAGGCTTCAGGGCTGGGCGCTTTGGCGCCACCTGTTCTAAGTGATGGAGCGTCTGACCAGCTGATGACGGTGGTTCTGCTGGCACCGTTACCTCCTTTTCCTTTCCTTGGGATTGCCAGCGGGACCTGGGCCTGAATTCTCCTCTACCATGTCACCTGGGGACAGACCTCTGGCCTCTGCCGAGGGTCTTTGGCCCACTGTTGGGAAGTCCCTTCCCAGGTCCTCTTCTCCACACAGCCCCGGGGGCCCACACCTCCCACCATATGCTTCTCTGACACCACGTCCAGCTCTAAATTATCCAGTCACCTTAGAGGTGGGTGACATAGGGACGTGAGGTGACATGGGGGATGTGAGGGTGATGTAGAGATGTGAGGTGATGTGGGGACCAGAGATGATGTGGGGATGTGAGGTGATGTGGGATGTGAGGGTGATGTAGAGAAGTGACAGTGACATGGGGACCTAAGATGATGTGGAGACATGAGATGACGTGGGGACATGAGGTGACAAGTATGTGAGGTGATGGGATATGAGGTGACTTTGGGACATGAGGGTGACTTTGGGACATGAGGGTGACGTGGGGACGTGAGGTGACAGACGTGGAACACCCCAGAACATCCAGGGGCTCACTGTGGAGTGGCTGCCTCCATTTCGTGGCCCTTGGACTTGTCCTGCCTTCCCTGAGTCCCAGAAGGACCAGCAGAGGCCTATTTCCAAACACGCCTTTTATTAGAAGTCATCACCCTGGAAATGAAACTCCCCGAGTCCTGCCAACTCTCCTGAGCTCCCGGGCTCATACTTGGACTGGTGGATGCTTTCTGGGGAGCCTGCAGGGGGCACCCAGCTGCGTCCCCTTATCTGGTCAGCAGCGGTGGCAGCATGGCATGACCCTGGGGGCACATGCGACATTCCCCATCCTGGGTGCCACCTTCTGTGGCATCTCAGACAGCTGGTGGCAGCTATCTGCATGCCAGCAACAGGCTGGGGGAGGCAAACCTTACACTGCAACATTCTGAGCACAGAGCGACCCTCAGGGGCACTGCCCAACTGCAGGATAAGGGGAGGAGAATTCAAGGTCATGTGTGTCATGACCCATAGGAGGGAGCCCTGGTGACAGTGCCAGGGCAGGTGGGCACAGGCTTTGCCTGCTGGGACACCAGTCTCCCTCTGTGAAGATCAACACGCTGCCACCCCCGGTCAAGACCAACTGATGAGAAACTGCTCTCCCACCGGCAGCGAGACGGGGATGTCCAGGATCTGGAAAGAAAGAAAAACTGACCACCAAGCAATTCCCGACAACAGCGAGACCCTGAGCGCTCGGGAGACGGGAGTCGGGACATGGGCATCTGTCCCAGCCCTGGGGGCTGCATGCCCTGCTCCTTCCCTGGCTGACGCAGGGGACCAGTGCCAACGAGGTGCTGGTTACCACCACCTGCAGGTCCCTGGCACGGCCCCCAACCCTCCAAATGCAGACACTCGTGTGGGGCCAACCCTTCCACTCCTCCCCCAAGGACCAAGATCCTGGCCACCCCTGGTAAGGTCCACGTGTTCTCTGCCCCCCGAACAGCATTTCCATGACCCTGCTTGGTGGTCACTGGGTCACCAGGATCTCAGCATCTCCCGCCCCTGTACCCGCCGGGAGACGAGAGCCCGCTGCTCCCGACGGGGCCTCTTGCCTTGGTGTCGGGGCTGTAGGTGAAGCTGGAGACAGGGACACCATTGGAGAGGACCTGCTGGGGGGCCGTGGCCACCCCCAGGACAGTCACCGTCTTCAACTGCAGGCCGGCCCCCTCCCTGGTCACATGTACCAGCTCATTGACAATGGTGTTCTGGCCCGAGCAGAGATGGAAAGACAAGGAGTGCAGAGACGTCAGCAGACACCCGAGTGCTCATGACAGCATCAGAGGCACGTTGTCCTCTGTGTGCACGAGGGAGGGCAGAGCGGGACGCCACACGAAGACGGCTCTGGGATGCCCACCCGCCTGGTGGAGTGCCTCGCCCAAGGATGGTAGGCATCCTGGGACCCCAGTCCAGCACCCTTTGCCAGGTCAGGGCAGGTCCCCAACTCACGTTCCTGGCCAGGAAGGTGACCTGCGTGTAGGCCCCGCGCTCCAGTGCTCCCAGGCTCTCCCCATCGTCCCAGAACAACTGCCCTCGGGCCTCCCTGCTCGTGGTCAGGGCCACAATCAGCACCATGGGCTGCTTTCGGGACTCCGTGGTTGTGAGGCCGGTACCCTGGGGAGGGGGAGGACACATGATGTCACTGTCCCAACCCTGGCAGAGGCCACCAGGGTGGGTGGGGGACCCTAGCCTGGGATCTGCAGGGCAGCCAATGGCCAAATGAGCTGAACACCCAGGGTGACCAACCTGGCTGAAGCCAGTCAGACAGGCCTTAGACCCTCCCCACTTCGAGTGCCACCCCATGCCCACCAGGAGGCTGGCCCTGGCAGAGCCTCCAGCATGCAGGCCTGCCCGAGGGAGTGCCCGCTTCACCCTGTGCCTCTGCAGGGCTGTGCCTCCCTCCTGCCTGGGCTCCTTGCTCTACTTCTGCATGGGGTGGCCCCTCCTCAGCAGCCATCTCCTGTCCCCAGTTCCCTGCATCTCCCCTGGGCTCCGCACTGTGGCGTCCACTCCCCAACCAGGGCTGCCTGGCCCAGTTACCTGCAGGGGGACGATGTACCCGGCCCGGAGGTGGACATTGATGGTGTCCAGTGGGGCTGGCAGTGTCACCCACTGCCCTCTGCTGTGGATGGCAGGCGTGAGGGTCACAGCAGGTGGAGGTGGGAGGCTGCCCAGGGCCTCTATTGGCACCTGGAGGGAGATGTCCCATTGAGAAGGGTCCCTGGCAGTGCCAAAGCCCCCACAGTGTCATTGGGAGCTGGGTTCTCCCATCCCCTGAGGGCTCCAGGTGCAGGCCCAGGAGGCCCGGCAGGGACAAGCGGGACTGTGGCCTCAGGGGCAGACTTGGGGCTCACTGCAAGGACTCCCCCAGTCACTTAGTGGGGACAGAATCTGAGAGGCTTGGATCCAGGATCCAGGGTAGGGAGCAGGTCAGAGAACACCAGCTCAGTGCAGCCACCATGATGTCTGTGGGACCTGGCAAGGTACCTGCTCAGGCCTCAGTTTCCTCATATGGAAAATGGAGTTACTGTGAGGAGTGGATGGGATGTGCACAGACCACCCAGGCGAGGGCCCAGCATGTAGCCAGGACCCTCTCCAGCAAACAGATGCTGTCCCTCCCACCATTTGGTCACCCCGACAGGGCAGGAGGGAGGGGCGGCTCTGCTCTCCTCTGTCCTCCCAGGTTTCAGGGTCCCCGGGACTGACCGTCTGCAGGTTGTACCATGTGCCCGAGGGGAAGTAGCCGGTCACTTCAGTCTTCCCGGCCTCGAGCACTGGCGTGATGAGGACAGCCTCCCCCCACAAGAGCTGGCGATCCACGGTCCAGGTGCGTGGGTCCTCAGGGAACCTTCAAATAGGAGGGACGGGCATGTGGGCCTGGTGACCAGGGCTGGGGCCGGGGCAGAAAAGCCCTGTGTGGTTAGTGTGCTCCCCTGCAGGGAGGCTCAGAAAGAGGAGCCAAATTCCCGTCTCTGGGGAGTTCCAGGAGCTGAGGACACATTAGATTGGGGCAGGGCTGGTTCCAGTGGACTGAAGTCAAGGCCAGAGCTGAGAATAGCCCTCTCCCTTGCCCCACAATGCAGGGTCCATGTCTGGGACGGGAGCCAGGGCTCATGCTGAAGGCCCCAGGCAGGCGCCAGCCCCGCCTTGACTTTGCTCACTTACTTTCTCATTTCCACCACACTCTGGAAAGTACAAGAAAGTATCAACAATTGGGACGGAGTCCCCACAGTCCCACAACCAAGGGCAACTATTATTAACGTTTGGCATATTTTGCTTCCATCTTTTGACTTTCCTTGTGTAACTGAGACTGCCCTGTTGATGCGACTTTATACATAGCTTATTTCCTACTCCTGCGTATGCAGGTAGCTTCCAATTCTGGGGCATAAACACTGAGATGGATACACTTATGTGCCTGTTTTCCTTTCCAGATGACTTCTTTGGGCCAGATTTCTATTTGTAAAATTAACACATCAGTGTCACAGTGTTACAAATATTATTGATACGTGCCGTTGCTCCCCACAAATGTGTCAATTTATGTTCCTGCCCACATGTATGAAAAATGTCTGCTTCACTGAATCCCTGCCCACACTGGTTACTCTCATTTTCTCTAATGTATTCTAATTTCGCAAGCAAAATAAGTGATATCTTTTCGTTTCAAAATGCACTTCCTGGAGTGATGTCAGTGAAGATGGTGGTGTAAAGACCTCTGAAAATTCTCTCCTCCATAAAAGCAATAAGAACACACGCACCATTGGTCAGAATCAACTTTAGGACTCTGGAAACTGACCAAAGGCTTGCAACGATCTGAGGAGCATTTATTTGAGAAAAATGGCTAAATCTTGGTAAGAACTGCAAGAACACTCAGTCTGGCTACGTGCTGAAGATGCCCCAACACACATGCATACTGACTCCAGGCATTTAAAGATACTTCTATCCAATTATTAGCTGTCCACTAAGCTAAGCAAACAGAGACTTCAGTGACCACACATAACAAAGAACACAGGCTATACAGAAGTAGTTCAGGAAACTCACTAACAACCAGCAACAGCAACAAGTAGCAACAATAAAGCCTGAGTGGTTGTGGTGGGGGTGGGGAGGGAGAGAATCTGATTATCAGAACTGCCACATTTCAAATGTCCAGAATGAAACAAAAACGTATGAGACATGCAAAGAAACAAGAAAGTGTGGTCCATACACAGGGGAAAATGTATATAGCAGAAACTGTCCCTAAGGAAGCCCAGATGTCGGACTTACTAGACAAAGACTTTAAGTAAGCTACTTTAAATATGTTCAAAGAACTGAAGGAAATGATGTCTAAAGAACTTAAGGAAAGTATAAGAACATGACTCACCAATTAGGGAATAACCATAAAGACACAGAAAATTTAAAAGAACGAAATAGAAATTCTGGAGTTGAAAAGAGTACAACTAAAATGAAAAATTTACTAGAGAGGCTCTACAGCAGGTTAGGGCAGGCCAGAGAAGGAATCAGCAAGCCCAAGACGGGTCAATTGGGAGTATCCAGTCTGAGAAACCGAAAGAAAAAATAATGAAGAAAAAATGACCAGAGCCTTAGAGAACTGTGGGGCACCATCAAGCACAGCAACATACGTGTAACTGGAGTCCAGAGGGAGAGGAGAGAAAGGGGCAGAAAAAATATTTTAAGAAATAATGGCTGTAAACTTCCCAGATTTGATGACAAACATTAATGTCCATATTGAAGAAGTTCAGCAAACTCCAAGTAGGATAAACTCAAAGAAATCTACAAATAGACACATCATAATCAAACCTTCAAAAGCCAAAGACAAAGAATCTTGAAAGAAGCAAGAGAGAAGCTACTCATCAGAAACCACAGAGCCCAGAGGCAGTGAGATGACACAGTTAACGCTCTGAAAGAATACAAATGCATGCCAAGAATTCTATGTTGAGCAAAATTATTCTTCAAAAAGGGAAGGAGAAATTGGGAAATTCCCAGATCAACATAAACAGAATTCATCACTAGCAGACCCAACCTATACGAAATACTAAAGGGCAGGGCTTGCCCACTCGGGAGAGTGCAGTGCTGATAACACCAAGGCCACAGGTTCGGATCCTATATAGGGATGGTCAGTTAGCTCACTTGGGAGAGCGTGGTGCTGACAACACCAACCCAAGGGTTAAGATCCCCTTACCAGTCATCTTTAAAAAAAAGAAAAAGAAATACTAAAGGGAGTCCTTCTGGTCTAAATTAAAGGACATTAGACAGTAACTCAAATCCACACAAAGAACGAACACTGGTAAAGGTAACTACACAGGTAAATGTAAAGGCAATGTAAGTGTACTTCGTGTTTGAAACCCTCTTTTCCCTTCCTTTTTGACTTAAAAGACAACTGCATAAAACAGTTATTATAAATCTGTGTTGATGGGCACACATATATAAAGATATGTTTTGAATGACAGTAACAGCACGTGTGCACCTACTATTCATATCTCATGTTCTGCAAAGTGTGTTTCTGCCTATTTATCTACTTGGTTTTTTTTTTTTTTTTCCTTTTTGTCTTTTTTCGTGTCCGGCAACGGATCGCAACCCTCAGTGTCGCGCCCGTACCGGACCAGGGACCGGCAACGGGATTGCAACCCTCGGTGTTGCTCCTGCACCTCGCTCAGCCAGTGAGCGGGAACTGGTCTGTATGTGGGATCCGAACCCTCGGCGGGAGCGCTGCCGCGCTCCCAAGCGGCGCACTGTAGCAGTGCGCCACCGGGCCGGCCCTATCTACTTGGTTTTTAATCTTGGTCTTCCCAATATGGTATGAGTTCTTTACACACTAGGAAGAGTGACTATTTATCATCTTATTGAAGTTTTCTCTAATTTGTTTGCATTACAATCTATGTCCAGAGTACTTTTAATTTTTTTGTTTGTATTCAGTTTTACTGTTTATTTTTATTTTATTTATTTATTTATTTATTTGCGACCAGTAAGGGGATCATAACCCTTGGCTTGGTGTTGCCCGCACCGCGCTCAGCCAGTGAGTGCACCAGCAGTCCTATATAGGATCCAAACCCGCGGCCTCAGCGCTCCCAGCGCCGCACTCTCCCAAGTGAGCCACAGGGTTGGCCCCAGTTTTACTTTTTTTAAAAAAATTAAACCTCCTTCCCTTTCTGCTGCTTTGATGCTTAGAAAGCTATCTCCTGCCAGAACATCGATACATATTCACTGTCTTTCCCTGTGGAATTTGTACAGCTTAATTTTGTCATTTAACTATTTAATCCACCTGGAACTTATGTTTGCATAAGTTTGCAAGGGGAAAATAAAGGATTTCTATAGTTGATAATTATCTTGCTACTTGAGAATCCTCCTTTTCTTGACTGCTCTGAGATGCTGTTCTAGCCTACGATAGGTAGCTCCTTGTGTAGAGGAAGTCCTGTACATCTATTGGGACATCTACTGGATTTCTTTGCCATCCTTTCCCCTTAAGCCAGCCCCAAACTGGCTCAACCAGGGCAGTTTTATCACTGCTGGCCTGGTCTGTACTCAGTGCTCTTCATCCTGGGTTTTTCCACACCTCGATGCCCCAGCCCTGAGCTGGGATCTAAGGGGGCACCTTGGTAGGGAGGTCCAGGTTCTGGCCTTGTGTCCTCAGCTGCAACCTGCTGGGATCCCGAGAACACAGCCTGCAGCAGACAGTTGCCCTGGTGTCAGGGGGCTGGTGGGTAGCCTCTCCCCGAGGTCACAATGGCAATTACCCCTGCCCCAAGTCACTCACTCCAGGAAGAGGGGCCGGGCCACAGTCTCCCCGCTGACGTGGGCCCTGTAGAAGAGCGTGTAGAGGTGCGGGAGCAGCGCGTAGCGCAGGGCAAAAGCTTTCCTCATGGCCTGCTGGGCTGTGTCACTGAACCGGTACGGCTCCTGTGGCTGGCAGGGCAGAGGGGGCAGAGGAAGCACCTGGGCGCTGGCCCACAGGTCCTGCAGTCGCCACCCAGCATGAGGTGAAGGACAGCACAGGGCCAGGTGTCTCCAGCAGGGATGGATGTCCCAGGGCAGGGTTCCCGCGACCCCCTACCAGGCTGTGCAGGTCGTTGTGGTTCCGCATGAATGGGTAGAAGGCCCCCAGCTGGGTCCAGCGCACGCACAGCTCCTCCGAGGTGTTCCCCAGGAAGCCGCAGATGTCCGCCCCAACCAGGGGCACCCCCAGCAGGTTAAACTGCAGGATGCCTGGGAGGGTAGAGTCAGGCTGGGCCTCAGGCCACCAGAGCAGGGCCAGTTCAGGCCAAGGAGCCTGGAACATGGGGGTGCAGGTCCCTCCTAATGTCCCTCGTCACCCAGGCCCCTGCCTGGTGGCCAGTGCCACACTGCCTCTGCATCTTCCACTCGTGGCCAACAGTGATGACACCTGGGGTGGGCAGAACATACTGGGCCTGTTAAAGGTTGAACTGTGTCCCCCCAAAAGATATGTTTGAGTCCTAACCGCTGGTACCTGTGAATGTGACCTTATTTGGAAATAGGGCCTTTGCAGATATAATCAAGTTAAGATTAGGTCATTAGGGTCCTAATCGAATGACGTGTCTTTGTAAGAGAAAAACGCCATGCGAAGACAAAGACACGCAGGGAGAAGGCTGTGTGGTGACAGTCAAAGGCCAGAGCGAGGCAGCCACGAGCTGAGGACGCCGAGGACTGCCGGCAGTCTTCGGAAGCTGGAAGCAGCAAGGAGAGATTCTACCCAGGATCTCAGGAAAGTGTGGCCCTGCCCACACCTTTATTTCAGACTTCTAGTCTCCCAAATTTTGAGAAAATACATTTCTGTTGTTTTAAGTAGAGTTTCTGGTGCTTTGTTATGGCAGCCACGGGAAACTAACAGAGAACCCCAGAGAGGCCAGGGCATCCCCCAAGCTGCTTGAGGGGTTGGGTGGCCTCCAGGTTCTTTCTCGTCCAGCCTGGCGTGGCCCCAGCACTGTACTCAGTAGAGCAGGCCTGGGGCCCAGCCTGGGACCCCGGGGAACTTCTTGTCTGGGCTGCAACAAATCCTAGGAAGTCACGACCTTTGCTTAGTAACAATCAGCTCTGAGAACTTAAAGACAAGGCTCAGAAAGGTCAGAGCAAAGCCAGTGAGCCTGCTCTGCCACACTGGCCCGGCAGGTCCATCCCCCTCACCACCCACCTGCCCCCGGGGTGAGAAACACCAACTATGGGTAGAGGCAGCCAGCCCCTTCCAGAAGGAGGGACTGACTTCTCTCGGCTAGGGAGGACCCCCCATGGCCCATGGGTCTGCTGATGTATCCCACACAGAAGTGAGTCCGCTGCTGGTCACAGTGCTTTGGAGCCATGGGGTTCTGCAAGAGGCTCTTCCCAGCTGCCCACATGGTGCCCTGGGAATCCCCTAAGCCCTTCCCTATGGCTCCTGAGCCAATTCTGGGCCTCGCATGGGTCAACGGCATCAAAGGTCTTGGAATAAAAATCAAATTCCTCTTTGCAGTGGGCTGAGCTCAAACCCAGTTTCCTGCAGCTAGAATGTGGTTGCCAGAAGGGGAATGGTGAAAGGTGAAAACCTGATGGCTTCTCAGGCAATGGCTAGGGAGAATTGGAGACAGACACCCAGAAGACAGGTGCCAAAGGTGAGCAGACCTGCACAGATAAGCCAATTTGCACAGGTGAGCCAGTGTGCACAGGTGCACAGACCTACAAAGGTGAGCAGTCCTGCACAGGTGAACAGACCTGCAAAGGTGAGCAGACCTACACAGATAAGCAGATTTGCATAGCGGAGCCAGCGTGCACAGGTGCGCAGACCTGCACAGGTGCACGGGGCCAGCAGGCCTCATGCCCCACGTGACTTGGCAGTGCGCCTCCACACCATTGAAGCTGCATCCTTCTGAGCTGTGCTGGGCCCAGAATCCAGCTCTGGGACAAACCTGCCCCTGGAGGGGCCCACACTCTCTCCAACAAGTGCTCTCACCTGGCACGGAATAGGAAAGCTGCTCCCAGCTGCTCCACACGTCCCCTGTCCAGTGGCCAGCATACTGGCCGTGGCCAGCAAAGGTTGAGCGGGAGATCACAAAGGGGCGCGTCCCCCGAACCTTCACTAGGGCCCTGGACAGAGCAGGGGACGCTGTGAGAGCTGTGCAGCCAGGGCTCCCCCGGGAACCCCAGCTCCCCTGCCTGAGCGGAGCACCTGATTGGGCAGCAGGAGGGCAGAGCTGGGTGCACGGGGCTGTCTGGGATGAGACAAGGCCACCACCATGCCTGCAGAAGAGCTGTGTCCCCCAGCCTTGCAGGAGTCCCAGTGTCCCCATGGGTGCAGACCTCTCTGTAGTCAGCACCAGGGTTCCTCTCCACATGTGAGGTGTGAAGTGGGAGGGGACAGCACTGGCACAAGCTGGGGGCCGGGAGGCAGTGGGAGGACAGCAGCTGGCCTGGGGGTCCAGGCTTCTGCCTGGGCCCAGTGGGAGCCAGGCCCCTTCCTGCAGCCCTGAGATGGGACAGGCTGGCGAGGGTAGCGCTGATGGGGGTAGGTGGGGCCCCTCACCTGTGGGAAGCATTGGCTTCAGTCAGGCCATAGAGGTTGTGTAGGTTGTAGTGTGAGGAGAGGAACTGGTGGCTGGAAACACAGATGGTGGCCGCCTGCAGGGTGCCACCCACCACCCCTAGAAGAGACGAGGGCTGATTTCCATGGAGCTTCCTCCCCATGGGCTCCATGGAGCCCTCCCTGCCCCACACCCCAGAACCCCTGCGTGGGTCACAGCCGCTCCAGGCCTGTCCTCGGGGGTGCGTCCTGCAGCCATCCCTGCCCCCGTCAGCTGGCGCACTCCTCAGAACTTGGGGCACACCTTGTATAGCCTCTACTGTTCCCAAAGACAGGAAAGAGGTGGTGCTGAAGGCTGCCCTTTGCTGACCCGCGACCTCACATCCACCTTCTCTTGATGTTTGCCTAAGCCTAATGCCCCTCCCCCCACCAAGGGTGACAAAGATTCTTTGCTTGGGCCATCTGTACACTTCCTTATAAAGTCCAGTTTTAGCAAAGAGCCCTGCTAAGTCAGTTTTAGCAAGAAGCCCCCAGCCTCCATATCTGATCACCCTCAAACTCTGCTCAGCTTCCTCATTCCCAGGTGATGTCTGGTCACCCTGGCTTGCCTTCAGCAAGAATCCTGTTAGGTTGATCGAGCCAGAATCCCCCTCACCGCCAGTGTTCCCTCTCAGGGACTTCCCATCCACTGACCCCATCCTGTGTTCAGGGTTGAGCCCAATTTCTCTGCCACTGCAAGACCCAGTTGTGGTGGTTCCTGCACCCGTCGCGATGGTCCTGAATAAAGACTTCCTTACCATGTTTTAACAAGAGTCACTGAATAACTCTTTCTTTAACAAGGGTTGTGCCTCTGCCTGGGTCCACGCCTGCATCACCTGGCTGGCGTCTCCTCACCTGAACCTTACTCCCGGGGCCCCATCCCTCCCCTTTCCTATCTTGCTCTGCCCATCTGTTCTGCTGAGTCTCCTGGACCAGAGAAAGGAAATCCCTGATCTGAGCTGTTAAATTCAGGCCTGGGACAGGCGGGTGGGAGAGCTCACCGGGAACATAGGGTGGGTTTTCCAGTTCGTTGTTGGGGCAGCCGACCTCAGAGCCCCTGACGAAGTTGGAAGGCTCATTCATGTCCTGCAAGAGAGGCCCTGGCGGTGGGCACCCCTGCCCGGGGTGCAGAGGGTGGGGTTGGTTCCCAGAGGCCACGGGGATGCCCAGGGGCAGGGGCTGCACTTACAATCCACATGCCGTCAAAGGGCACCTGGGCATGGAACTCAGCCACCATGTCCTGCCACCAGTCAAGGGCCTCGGGGTTGGTGAAGTCAGGGAAGGCAGTGGACCCAGGCCACACCTGGACAACGAGAGACGAGAGGGGGAGACCCCAGCCCAGCCAGAGCCTGCACTGAGTCCCTGCAGCGTCTCAGCTGTGAGTAGAGTGGCAGCCCGCTCCTAGTGTCCACCCTGGCAAAGTCAAGAGCCCTGGGCCCAGGGCTGGTGATCAGGCTTCTCCTCACAACGCAGGGACACGGGGGTCCAGGAGACTCAGCCCTGGGAGAAGGGGAGGCCCCTGACACGTCTACCCAGGAGGTGGTCCAACTGCAGAGTCAGAGAATGTCAGGAAGGACCATGGGGACAACCTCATCTAAGCCCCGCCTATAGGCCAAGGCCTGGAGGTCCCGGAATCAAGTCTTGCCCATCAAGACCAAGACCAAGGCCTGGGTGACTGTCAGGGGCCAGCAGGACAAGGAGGACACCAAGCCCTCACTGAGGGTCTGCAGAGCTCGTGTTTGGGCTGGGCCTGGCTGCCAGTGAAGCCAAAGACCCCCCAATGAAAGAATTCAAGGATCCCCAGCTGTGACTTAGCCCCACCACTGTGTCCCACTGGACATGCTGGTTTCTGGAACACCCCACTTCCTGAACAGCTACCCTGCTCACCCTGGCCTGAAGTTGCAGACCCCGACTCTACCTTCCCAATCAGCGGCTGCCCAGTCTCATTGGTGATGAAAACCCCCCGCCGCAGACCCTCGTCATAGGGCCTGTAGCTCCCGGCAGGGCCCGAACTGCTGATGGCAGGGTCCTGGGGGAGAGAAGGCAGCCAGGATGAGGGTGACATGGCCCAAAGTCTTGGCACTGGCACCAGGAGACGGGGAAGGCTCTCGAGATAGCATTAGTGAGTGAGGGGCAGGGTGAAGCTGTGCATAGCACAGCACGCGCGTGTCGCGCACATGCCTGCCTGGGTGAGCACGGGAGGGGCCTGTGGATGGAAGGTGGGCACACCTGGAGTGGGCGCTACCCTTTCTTTAAGCCTTCCAGAGAATCACAAGTGTTCCACAGTGAACAGTTACTTCTACAGTAAGAACGTGAAAGAGAAAAGGCCGCATTCACCCTGCCTGCTCTGAGTGGCCGGTGTGTGGCCGTCAGAGGAGCAACCGTGGACACGGGCAGTCTGCACAGTCCCAAAGCCCCTGGCAGTGCGATTTCCTCCACTGAGAGGGCTCGATGGGGCTGACTGTGTGGTTTTCTCAGCGATCCCCTCCCCCTGCAATTCCTCCCCAGCCGTAGGGCCTAGCGTGAGACTCAGGCTAGACCAGCCCCCTAACCGCATCCTCTGGCCATGGGGCCTGGCCCAAGGAAGGTCCTGTGTGTGCTGGGCCACTCGGAGTCCTGCCCTGGGATGTTTCTGTGGAGCTGGTGGGAAGCATTCTCTGCCCAGTGGTGCCAGCACTACAGCTGTGAGCCGGAAGCTGCCCGTGGTCCTGCCTCCTTCCCACGGAGACAGAGGTGGCCAGAGGGAGAGGGAGGGCCAGGAGACAGGCTGAGCCCTCCAGCCACTCCTTTGTCCAGCCCTATGTCCAGGAATGGGTGACATCAGCTCACTGTCCTCCCGCTTTGCTTTAAGCAAGTTCAAAAAACCTACAACTGAAAGAATCCTGAGTGACACAGAGATGTTTCCAGGGACTCTGAACCTGGACATCCATGGACAGCAGGGCCAAGCCCATAAGCTTCTGATCTTCCCTCAATGTTAAAAAGACCCTCAGGAAATGTCCTCAGTGGCCACTGCAGGCACAAGGAAGATGCCAATTGGAGGAGGAGCCACGGGGCACTGGCACTCACCACGAGCATCACGTACCGCCGGCCGCCCTGGTGGAGCTCCCGCACCATGGCCGGGAAGTCCCTGAAGCCATCCTTGTTGATCGTGAAGTCCCTCCTGGAGTCCATGTAGTCGAGGTCATTCCACTGGACATCCTGTGGCCGCAGCACAGGCGCAGCTGCTGGGCCTGGGGACCTGCCCACCCAGCTCCTTGTCTCTCCCACTTCAGCCCCACCCACTGGGCCCCGATCCCCCCACCCCACCACCTGCCCCCACACTCACCAGGGGGAAAAGGGCCCTGGTCATGTTGTCCACCACCTGGCGGAGGATGGCAGTGGAGGAGTAGCCCCAGCGGCACAGGTGGAAGCCCAGGCCCCAGTATGGAGGCATGAATGGGTACCCTGCAGGCCAGCATCAACCATGAGTGGGTGGGGAGGCAGGGATGGGGCGGGGGCCACAGATGGGAGCAGGCCCTACCCACAATGTCCAGGTACTGCCGCACCACGCTCTTGGGTTCTGGGCCCAGGAAGACGTAGAAATCTAGGATCCCACCGGTTGACCTCCAGCTGAGGGCCGGGCTTGGCTGCAGGACCACATCTGGGGGGAGCAGTCCTGGGTCAGGCACAAATACCATACCCACAGGGCCCCCACACCACTCAGATGGGCCAAACCACAGCTGGAGAGTGAGGCTCTTCTGACAGGGAGCCAGGAGCAGCGTGGTGGGGTAGGGTGCGAATTGGGTGGGGTGGGAAGGGGCGACAGCTCTTTTGAGTCTGACTTGCTGAGGGACCTGGTGCAGGACAGATGGACACCAGCAGCTGGAACCTGAGACTCCCCTTTCTGGCCTCTGCTCACCTCCAGGGCAAGGATCACAGAACCCCACTTCAGGGGCACAGATGGGCAGAGCTGGGAGAGGACTCAGCCCACTGGACTCACTTCTCAGATGAGAAAACCAGGCTTAATCCGGTGCCCACAGCCCATATCATGGACCTCCAGCCTCCGAGGTGGGTACAGCACTCTCCCGCAAAGCAGAGGAGCCCCCACGTTGGGGGACTCAGGCCCCGCAAGCAGCTTACCCATGGCATTACTGTTCAGCAGGAACACCCCGTGGGCTGATCCACCATCCTCCAGCACCAGGTAGAAAGGGTGGGACCCATAGAGGTTCACGTTGGGCTGGACAACAGGAGACAGCGTTTTAGCTCCTATGATGCCAGACCATGCATACCCGCCCCAGCCCCGGCCAACCCCCTTTACCGTGGGTGCCATGTCCCGATTCCAGAGAGTGATCTTGGTCCAGTTGGTGCTCAGCATCAGGGCGCTGAGGTGCTCAGCAAGGCCTGTGATGTAATGGGATGGCAGAGAGGTAGACAGCTGCAGGAACTGGTCAGCGAAGAACAGGGGGGCCACGGTCGTGTTCAGCCTGCAGGAGAGACCAGGCTCCCTTGCCCCCTCAGGGCCACACAAACCCGAGGTAGATTCTCCCAAAGAGCACCCTTACCCATGGGCCTGGTGTCCGAAGAGTGTGGCATGGCCTGGTCAGCTCTGCAACCCACTGATTGCAGAGCTCTCTACTACCTCTCCATGTAGGTACTTAGGTACTTATTCCAACCCTGAATACAGCCTAAGTACCTACATGGAGACTACACCACTGCATCTACCCAGAACCAATACTAAAACACCCTACCCAATGGTCAATATCAAACACAGCTATAGGAGGAAGTCCCTATCCTCAAAGGATCGTTCATCATACTCAAGTCAATAAATGTGATACACACATCAACAGACTCAAAAACAAGAATCATATGATTAACTCTATAGACGCATAAAAAGCATTTGACAAAATTCAACATCACTTCATGATAAAGACTCTCAACAAATTAGGAACAGAAGGAAAAAATCTCAACACAATAAAAGCCATATATGACAAACCCACCACCATCATCATCCTGAATGATCCTTTAAGAACAGGAACAAGACAAGGATGCCCACTCTCACCACTCCTATCTACCACAGTACTGGAAGTATGAGCCAGAGCAATCAGACAAGAGAAAGAAATAAAGGGCATCCAAATTGGAAAAGATGAAGTCAAACTGTCCCTGTGTACAGATGACATGATCCTATATATAGAAAAACCTAAAGACTCTATCAGAAAACTCTTAGAACTGATAAACGATTTCAGTAAAGTTGCAGGATATATAATCAATATGCAAAAATCAGCATTTTTATACTCCAACAATTGACTAGCAGAAAAAGAAATCAAGAAAGCAAGCCCATTTATGACAGCCACCAAAAAAATAAAATACATAAGAATAAATTTAATAAAGGAGGTGAAAAGTCTCTACAATGTGAACTACAAATCACTACTGAAAGAAATTAAAGAGGACACAAAAAGATGAAAAGACATTCCATGCTCTTGGATTGAAAGAATTAACATTATGAAAAGGTCCATACCAACCAAAGAGATCTACAGAGTCAATGCAGTCCCCATCAAATACCAATGACATTCTTCACAGAAACAGAAAAAACAATCTTAACATCAATGTGGTGCCTGAACAGCCAAAGCACCCCTGAGCAAAAAAAATAAAGCCAGAGGCATCACACTACCTGACTTCAAATTACACTGCAAAGCTATAGTAATCCAAACAGCATGGTGCTGGCAAAAAAACAGACTCACGGACAAATGGAACAGAATAGAGAACCCAGAAATCAATCCACATACTCACAGGAAACTGATCTTCAACAAAGGCACCAGGAACATACACTGGGGCAAAGATGGCTTGTTCAGTAAATGGTGCTGGAAAAACTAGACATTTATATGTAGAAGAATAAAACTAGACCCTCACCTTTCACCATATACCAAAATCAACTCAAAATGGATTAAAGACTTAAATATGAGACCTGACACTATAACACTCCTAAAAGAAAACATAAGGTAAACACTATGAATATGACCCCAAAAGCACAGGCAACAAAAGGAAAAATAAACAGATGGGATTATATCAAACTTTGATTATATAAAAAAGCTTCTGCACAGCAAAAGAAGCAATTAACAGAATGAAAAGACAACCTACAGAATGGGAGAAAATATTTGCAAAATATGCATCTGACAAGGGATTAATATATAGAATATAGAAGGAACTCAAACAACTTAACAGTAAAAAAACAAGTAATCCAAATAAAAAATGGGCAAAGGAGCTGAACAGGCATTTCTCAAAGAAAGATACACCAATGACCAACTGACACATCAAAAATGCTCAACATCACTAAGCGTCAGAGAAATGCAAATAAAACCACACTGAGATGTTATCTCACCCCAGTTAGACTGGTCATTATCAAAAAGACAGAAAATAACAAATGCTGGTGAGGATGGGGAGAGAGGGGAACCCTCCTACGCTGGTGGTGGGACTGTAAATTAGTGCAGCCATTATGGAAAACAGTATGGAGTTCTTCAAACAACTACAGATGGAACTGCCATATGATCCAGCAATCCCACTGCTGAGTATACACCCAAAGGAGTGGAAATCATCATGTTAAACGGACACCTGCACTCCCATGTTTATTGCAGTGCTATTTACAATAGCCAAAATATGGAACCAACCTAAATGTCCATCATCAGACAACTGGATAAGCAAAATGTAGTATATACACACAGTGGAATACTACTCAGCCATAAAAAAGAATGAAATACTGCCATTCACAGCAACATGCATGAGCTTGGAGAAAATTAAGTGAAGTAAGCCAGGCACAGAAAGAGAAATACCGTATGTTCTCACTCATAAGTGGGAGCTGAAACAATAGGCAAATAAGTAAAAAAGAAAGAAAGATACAACAATCACAATAAATACATCAAACTTTCAAAAGGAGAGAACAGAACAGAGGTTACCAGAGGTGGGAAAGGGGGAGGAAAGGGGACTTAGCAAGAAATTGATAAAGGGTCACAGGGAATGATTACATTTTGTGATGATGAATATACTAACAATCCTGATCTGATCATCACATATTGTAAATAGGTATTGACAGTTAACTCTGTACACCACAAATGCGTGTAATCAATTATGTTTCAATAAACAACAAAAACAAATGAGGTTGAATAACTGAATGAGCAGAAGAGAGAAACGCATTTTCAAAGGTTGTACTCTCTTAAGATTAAGGCAAACCCAAACAATGTCCTTCTTGGGCATTCACCTGAGTCGAATGACAAGCAGGGTCCATCAGTTCTGAGCACATTTGTGTGGGATTTGCAACTATGTGGTAAAGGACACAGGGTCCCATGAAAAATGTGGCTGCACAGTCCAGCATTGGGGCAGACAGGAGGTTTCAGCAGAACCACCAACCAAGCCTGACGGCTGGGCAACTTGCACTTCTGGGTCCAAGGGTCCCTCCTTGTTGAGGAGGGGGCCGTGTTGACCACTCGGTGTCACGGCTACAACACTTGAGTCTGAAAGTGGACTCCACGATGCCTCTGTGCATCCCCTACCTGGGGCGGGGGGAGGCGAGGGTGTGACCCCCGAGCTGCCTGTTCTCTCAGCAAATCCTGGCCCAGGGCCTGCTGTGGGTCAATGCTGAGCTAAGAGCTACTGGTCAAGAGTGAACGAATTGGGAAAGTCGCCTGCCACAGCCAGAGAATGGCAGCGATACAAACAAACCCGGGATCACGTTGGGGGACACGAGCCCCCAAGGACATGAAGCACAGAGAGTGGCCGACAGCAGGGATGCTGGGGCCACTCCTGGCCTGGAGCCCTGGCTCTGTCACCAGCCAGCAGGTGACCTCACCATTCTGTGCCTCAGCTTTCTCATCTGCAGAAAGGGGATAATAATAGCACCTACTTCTGAGTTGCTACAAGGATTAAGAGAGTTAATAATCTTAGTGCCCAGCGCATAGTAAGGAGTATGCAGGTATTTGATAAACAAATAAAATAAAAATAAAGCCAGCTAAGGGCATGTTGCCTGGAGCAGAGGTGCCGCTTTAGACTGGACTGGAGTTTCTCTGGCACTGTGGACGCTGGGCCGGTTGCCCTTTCTCATGGGGCTGTTCTGGGCAATGCAGGATGCTGAGCAGCATCCCTGGCCTCGACCCTCTAGGTGCCAGTGGTATCCCCCCAGTTGTGGCAACCAAAAACGTCTCCAGACCCCACCAAATGTCTCCTGGGCAGCCCTGCACTAGATGGTCAGGGAGGGCCTCTTAGAGGAGACCTTTGAGACCAGACAGCGGCGAGGGAGGCACCTGGCCAAGAACTAGGGAGAGCTCCAGGTGGAGGGGCTCGGTGGGCGTGTGCTCAAGCTGTTCCAGAAACGGCTAGGAGGCCCCGACTGGGAGGGTGGACCATAACGGTTGGGGTCAATGGCAGACAAGAGCTGGGGGACAATGCTGTGTGCCCTCCAGGAGGCTCCCGCCTTGAGGGGCTGCCGACCCTCCCCCGCAGGACAGCAGCACAGAGGCCAGGCACTCACAGCACCCGGCCGTCCAACCTCCGGCGAACAACCACCCCAAAGGGCTCCTCGGAGAACTCCACACTGTAGAGAGTGGACGGCGCCCGGCTGCGGACTTGTGGGGTCTCCAAGGGCACCTCATAGCGCCTGTTAGCAGGATCTTTGATCTAGAAGAGAACAGAAAGACGGTGGGGTATGAGGCCCTTTGTGGGCTGGGCGGCCACCCCCTATGCGCCCCCCCACAGCCCCCTTCACTCCTTGGAGAGACAGTTCCTGAGCGAGCGGTCAGTGCGGGTCCTGGCACGGCCGCACACTGCCTGTGAGCGTGGGCAGGCTGTCAGTCTTTCTAAGCCTCGCTTTCCTCATCTACAGAGCCAGCAGGAGGACACTTCTCTTGGGCTGTCAGTAAAATACAGGACGCCCAGTAAACCTCAATTTCAGATCAACAATGTTTTTTAGTATAAGTATGTCCCAAATAATGCACGGGATATGCTTACACTAAAAAAAAAGTCATTCCTTGGTTATCTGGAATTCAGAGGTACTGGACATCCTGTGCTTTTATGTGCTCCATTTAGCCTCCCTCTTCCACCTGACCCAACTTGTCATAAGGGTGAGCGAGAAAATATAATGAAAGCCCTGAGCCCTTGTCTGGTCATGGAAATCACTCGAGAAGTGACAGCTGTTTCAATCACTTTCTAAAGCAACAGGGCCATGCTGAAGTGTGGGCCTCTGGCTCTCACCCTGCGTCTGCACATTCACTCAGCTGACAAGGTTTCACTGAGCACCTGCTACATGCCAGACCCTGGTGGGGTGGAGCAGCAGGGGATAAGAGAGGCCCTGCCACCAGCGTGCGATCAGAGGCTGGGATCCCACTGCCTGTTGTCTGGAACCACAGGTCCCAGTTGAGACATCACTTCCTAGGGGAGGCCTACCCTCCCCCCACCTGTGCCCTTGTCCCTGACTTCTAGAGCATCTGTCACCATGAGTGTCCCCGCTGCTCCCTGGGTGTCTGCTCCCACGTCAGCTCCCAGTGACCACACTGCAGTTGTACCACACACCCGCCACCCCTTGTGACGTGTTTGTGTGTCATCTATCCACACGCACCCTCTGTCCTCTCTGCCCGGCCCCCACCCTGCTCACCGTGAAGTGGAGGCGACTCTCAGTCTCCATCAGCACATCGAGCCGTAAGGTCAGGATGTCCTTTGGGAAGAAGGTGGTGCTGGCGCGGGTCAGGGTAGCCACGTAGCCCGTCTCGGAGGTGCTCAGGTTCTCCAGTTTGTAACTTGGGTAGCTGGGTGGGAAGAAGCACCAGGGCTGGCCCATCTGGGAGTCCTTCTGCACCTGCCTCACAGGGGCGTAGCAGCAGCCACGGGCCTCACACTGCTCCTGTGTAATGGCCTTGTCTGGGGCACAGTCGAAGCGGCTGTTGGGGGGGATGTCACACTGTGTGGGCACTCCTCCGGGATGGCCAGGGTGCTCCTGGGCGTGCCAGGGCCCCGGCCCACTGGCTCCCTGCTGGCGAGCATGGTGAGTCTCCTTCAGTACTTGTGAGAAGCCACCCAGATCTTGGGGGACCACTGGGAAATCATGGAGCAGGATGTGCCCCAGGAGGGCAGCTATGGCCAGGGAGATGAATGTGCAGATCCCCAGCAGGGGGCGGGGGCAGGATGGCCACCTCACATCCATGGTGCCTGTGGACAGCTCCTGGAGGCCTGCTGAGAGACGGAGCCAGCTCAATGGGGGAGGCAAGAGGGGCCTCACGGGGACTCTCGAAGCAGCTTCTACACGTTAGCTGTGGCTGGTCCCCAGATCAGAGCCCCTCCCGGACTCTGCAGAACACAGGGGAGAAACCCGGTCTCTGCTATGGCAGCCGCACCTGCAGCCTTGCAGGCACAGAGACAACCATAAGGATGTGAAGTTCGGATGAGATACAGGGCCCGTGTTACTTTAAGACTAACAAGTGATCGCTACCTTTGTTTTGCTTATATGTATGTTCTAAACATTTTATAAGAACACGGTATTAGTCTGGCTCCTCCGAGGAGCAGCAGGCACCCACATGGGACTAAAGTGCAAGCATTTTACTAGGGGAGTCTTTTTTATCTGAGAGAAGACAGAAAAGAGCCATCACACCGACCGGCCCAGGGCTGCCCGGGGTAGCAAGTCTGACCCCACAGGAAGGAAGGAGAAGGGAGGGTGGGTCAAAGTGTCCTAGCAGCAAGGCCATGGGGAGACCCTGGGGGTCCTTGAGTGAAAGCTGGCCATCAGAGGGGTCTGGGTCTCCCAGGAACGGGCCGTGGAGCAGATGTGGTGGCGGGTTTCAGAGCACAGCGACTGGGCCCCTGGTCAGTGAAGCTCCCTGCAGCGAGAGGTCTGTGAGACAGTCTCACAGCCACCACGAACACATACATACTGGGAGAAGTCACACACCAAGTAGCAGTGAACGCAGGGTGCTGAGGGAGTCTGCCCTGTCCTGGTGACAAGAGGGTCGGCTGGGAACAATGAGCCGCAGCAGAGCTCGGTGCTCCACGTGGGCCACTGGTGAATTAGGGCTGCTGCGTTCGAGAGTGAACTGATTTACTCGTGACCCTTGACACCACACATAGCGCCTACCCTCCCTCCACCTCCTGGAAGCTCTCTGAACCCTGTGTTCAGAGGTTTTTACAGGGGTTCCATTACATAGGCATGATTGATTAATTCATGGGCTACTGGGGATTAACTCCAGCCCCTCCACCCACCCTGGCGGTAAGTGATGGGGTGGGGCTGAAGTCCCCACCCTCTACTCAAGTCTTGGGCTTCCTAAGGGCCAGCCCCCATTCTAAAGCTATCTGGGGGCTCCCAGCCACCAGTCATTGCCATTAGCAACACTCCCCAGTTTCCAGGGGTTTTAGGAGCTGTGTGCCACGAACCAGTGACAGAGATCAAATATTCACTTTCTGTCATGCAGCGAGCAGTCTCAGCTGCACCTGGCCCTCCTAGACACATCCGACCCCAGGGACTCGTCTAGCCCAGGAGGCCACACGGGGATATGGAGCTCAGCGGCGGGGACAGGGTCCAGGCATCTGCCTCTTGCAGAAGCGGCAGAGGTGACTCAAGGGCACGGCCAGGACAGGACACCACCTCCACCAGGAAGGGAAATAGATCCTCGAAATGGGGACAGGCAGCCCCCAGCCGTGTTAAGACAGGAGGCCGGTTCCCCGTTCATCTCTAGGCCTGACAATTTAGAGAGAAAAATAGGGAAGAACCACAGGTCAGGGCTCGAGCGGCCAGAGCCGGCCCCGAGACCGGTCAGGCTCCGGTTCAGGGAAGTGGCTGGAGTCGCGGCCCTCCCGGGCAGGGCAGGGTGTGGACGAGCGGGTTCAAACCCGGCTCCCTGGGATGCTACCCCGGGCAGCCCTGGGCCGAAGGAAGGTTCCTCAACCTCCCCGTGCCTCAGTTTCCCCGAGACGCGGCACGCTGAGCGCTGGGGGAGAGACGAGAGCCCCAGGTTTCCGGGGCCCTCCGCGTTACTGGGGTCACTCTCCCCACTGCGCCCGCCCGCTGGGGCCCGCCACCCCCGCGACCCCCGCGACGATTTGCTCAACTTTTCCTCTGAGGAAAGCGCCGGCGACCGATCCGCCCGGCAGCCCGGCCTGCGCTCGGGGACCGACCCCTGCCCGCTCACCTCCGCGCATGCGCGCCCGGCCGCAGCGGGACTCGGGGT
>NW_007727832.1:239211-262023 GCF_000696425.1 Galeopterus variegatus | reverse complement strand
AGGGGAGGGTTGGCCACCGCGCTGCGCCCCCTGGTGGCGGCCGGGGAAGAGCGGGGCGTGCCGAGCGCCCTCGGGGTCCGCAGGTGCAGGAGGGGCGCGCGCACCGAGCCGCTTGCCGGGCACGAGCCGCGCCGCCGCCCTTTCCCGGGGCACGGGGTGGGGCGTAGCGGTGGCTGGCACCGTCCCGGGTTCAGTTCCCGTCCCCGCGGCTGTTAGGGCATCGCGGGAGCTTGCCCGGCCGCGCTCTGCACCCAACCAGAATGTGGACGCTGCTTCGACATGGTGATGACCCACGAAACCGCTGACGCTCAGGAGGAATTCTTGCATAAAATGAGAAAATGCTTGTATTAGGATGAGCAACTGTTAGACGTGAGGGACAGAAACTGAACACACAGCATAAGCTTAAGTTGCCAAATAAAATGTATGCGCAGAAAAAATACCCTAGGAGATATGCCAACACATGGGCCATGGTTGCCTCTGGGCAGGGGGTCAATTAAGACTTTAGCTTAAACACCCTTTAACTTTAAACCCTTTTTGTGGTTTCTGCACTTCTGCAATGGTTTGGAATAAATATGTCTCACTCCCATATTCGGAAACAGTTTTTTTTTTTATTCTTTTGCTGTTTGAAAGTAAACTTATTTTGTAGAACGTTTTCCCTTTAAACTGGAGAGAAGTCACAAGGTAATTGGTCTCAAAAATCTAGGGGTGGGGGAGGAACAACACCGGGTTGATAATGGATTGGTGGGTCTGCGGAAGGTGCACACCTAGTATTTACCCAGCGCTCACTGTGGTAATGACCCGCCTCCATGGACACAGCCCAGGGGGTTTGCGGCCCTTGGAATTTCTGAGTCCCTTGACTTTCTCCTGCAAGTTGTGAATCTGAATTGAATTCAAACTGGGAGGTGGGGGCAGGAGAAGGAACCCGAGTTTTCTGGGAGGCGGGGATGGGGAAAGCATGGGAAAGGATTATGCATTTTCGGAGGCACCCTAGTGGAGTTGCTGAGGGACGAAGCGGCCTCCAAGGCCAGGCTGGCCAGTCCTGCTGCTGCTTCCCATGGGGCCTCTTCTGTGCTGCAAGGTTGTGAACTGACTCCAGGACAGTGTTTGGAGGAGTGCGTGCAGGAGTAAGCCACGTGGGAGCATGGGTTCGTGTTCGCAGGTACTGGCTTTGCAAATGCAAAGGCTCACCGAAATGCAATCGGAGATGTTGGGATTTTACTTGGTTTAAACTGCTGAGTGGCTAAAAAAAAATTCCTTCGGGGCTGGCCTATTTCTTTTCAACAATGTCATTCTGAGGGTACACATGGTTTTTAGTAACACACAAAGATTCTAAGTCTGTGATAAAAACCAGTATTCCAGATCTCTTCTCCAGGGGTCAGCCTTGGAAGGTGGGGTCCTGGCTGCTCTCTAGGCAGACCCTGGTGACTTGTTGGCAATGGCCTGGCTGACCTTGTGCAGGGCTTCCTGGAACTGGGGGTACTCGTCCTGCACTTGGGTGAGGATGGTGCTGATGAGAGTCAGCCGGTCGTCCAGGCGCCTGCGTTCCTGCAGCAGGGACTGCTTGGAGCGGAACAGGAACACGTACCGCCCCTCCTTCACCGCCTGCAGGTGCTTAAGGCGTGTCTGCAGGGCCACGATCTCGGAGAGGTTCTGGGTGGGAAAAGAGACCCCGTGTCAGGCTCTGCACATCAAAAGGAGGACACCGCCAGCCCCCCACACAAACTCAGAGGAAATGCCAAGAAGAGAGCTACGCCTGAAGAGAGGCGACTGTGAAAGTGTCATCTCCAAATCTAAGGGAAGAGGCTGGCACCCGTTGGATTAAAGCCTCTTCATTCATCCATTGCCTAGGAGATGTTTTTGACACCAGCCATGTGTCAAGCCTAGTGTCAGGACACCCGCCCCCGCCTCAGGGGAGCGGGCCCCTCTCTCTGCTCATGAGGCATCCAACCCAGCAGGAAATCCCACTGGGAGACTTTCAAATTGTATGCAGAATCTGGCGGCTTCTCACCAGCCTCACAGTGGCCACCCTGGTCCGTGTGCCACCATCTCCCTGAAGTACTGTGATAGCCACCAACAGACTCCTGCGTCCATCCTTGACCCTCCCATCCCACACTCAACGCCAGAGTAAGGGATCCTGCTGAAATCAAGTCAATCCACAGCCCCAAAGCCCCCCACTGTCTTTCCACCCCCCCCCACCCAAAGTCACGATCATGCCCCACAGAGGCTGCACACCATCCAGGCGGGGCCCTCTCCACCCTCAACTCCCCCTGCCCCAGTCCTGCCCCACTGGCCCTTTCAGGGTCCCCTGCCTTTGCTGGGCTGTCGGCTTTGCCTTGGGTGCCTCTCTCCCTCGCCTTCTCTAAGTTTTCACTCAAATGTCATCTTCTCCGTGTGGCCTTCCTGGACCACCCTACTCAAAATTTCAATCCTGCACTCTGCCCCAATGCGCCTCATGCTCCTTCTCTGCTTTATTTTTCTCCAAAGTGTTTATCACCATCTAACACACCAGATCTTCTTACTTATGTCATTTTTAATCTGTCCTCCCACCCCTAGAATGTAACCCCCAGGAGGACAAGGATTTTTGTTTGTTTTGTTCTATTCTGTAGTTGTAACATCCAGAATAGTGTCCAGCCCATAACTGATATGTAATCAATATTTTGTTGAATGAGTGAATCAAAGAGCCACAAAATGGGAGTGGCAGACGGTGGCTGGGCCTAACCAGATCAGGAGAGTCCTTATCTGGAGACACAGGACTTCTTGGAGTGGTGCACTCTGCTGCCAAGGTGCCCTTAGCCCTGGCATCTTCCTGGGACTCGCTTACCTGTCGCTTGAGGGCCACGAGCCGCTCGAGGTCAGCTTCAAGCACATCAGAGTCCGATTGCATCACTGACAGTTTTTCCTGCTTCTCTAGGAGGGAGTTGCTCAAAAGTTTCTGAGTTTCTTCCAGCTCCAAGACGGTTTTGGTGCACTCCTCAGTGGCCTAGGAGATAAACAGGACCGTGCTGGGCCCCTGCATCCTGGTTACTTAGCAGACAGAGGAGAGTCAGGCTGTGAGGACCCATCAGGCAGTTTCTAGACACCGATCCGGGAAGTATCCTCAAAGAGGAATGGGGTAGTCGCTGCCCCTCAGGCACCTATTTCCCGGAGAGGTGAGCACCAGCGAGACGCCAGGGCCTGGCTGAGCCCACGTGCAGGCTGCTCTCGAAGGCAGGCGTGGCTTAGAGAAAGACACAGGGTCCTGAGCAGTTTTGGGGACCTCCTCCTGCAGTGGGGCGAGGGATAGCTGAGCAGCCACGGGCCAAGGGCAGGGCCAAGGCTGTGTGGGGTGGAGAGCTGGGCTGGGAGCCTGAGAAAGGAGGGACTGAGTGGGGTGGCCGTGGTGGGTGGGGACCCCTCTTCAGGGTCCCAGGAGGACACGGCACCTCAAGAGGCATCTGCAGCAGAGAGCGGGATGGACAGCCAGGTGCCCTCAGCGTGGTGTTGGTTCTGCCATTGGGGGAGTGGCACAGTTAAGGGGGAGGAAAATCTGGTCGTGTTTGGCAGCTTCCGGGGCCCAGGGAGGATGAAGAGGCTACAGTGACTCTCAGGGTGGGACCAGGACATGGAGGGACTTTGGGGTGGGACTGGCAGGGATGCATAAGAGGTGGAGGTTGTGTTGGGCATGGCATGGGGGGCCGGGGTGCTGCTTGGAATGGGCAGGGAGTGAGAGGCAGGAGAGGGGGTCCTGGTGGGGGACTGAGGTGGTGCCCAGGGTGGTGAGGAGAGGTCACAGACCGGACAGGAAGCTGAGGAAGGAACGGACATCAGGAGTGGCCAATGTGGCAGACAAGGACTGAGGAAAGGCCACTCTGCTACTCTTTGCAGTAACTTCCAGCAACTTCCAAATGAGCAGTCCGGTCGCGTCTGTCATTGGGGCTAACCTTTTCCTATACAGGATGACTCCATGAGCTGGGTACCCATTTCACAGGTCAGCAAACTGAGGCACAGAGAGGTCAGATGACATGCTCCACTCATGAAGGAAACAGTGGGGCCCCGAGGCCACATGCCCAGCGGTTCCTGAGCTCCCTCAGCATGCAGGACTGCAGTTGCTGACTCGGTGAGCCCTTCGCCTACCTGGGAGGGGGTCACTGCTCTTATGTCCACCTGACAGGTGCAGAAATGCAGGCCTGGGAAGGTTCCACCTGCACCCAAGGCCACGCAGCCAGTCAGAGGAGGCTTAAGTGTGAGCTGAGGGAATGGGCACTGGGGCAGTACTGGCTTGTCCCCTCCCAGGGCAGGTTGTGCTCCACACGCTCGGTCATGTGACCTGGTAGAGGGGACATGGGCTCTCGTGGGCATCCGCCACATTCCCACCAGCCTGTCCCCAGCACCCACTCGGGGTCCTCAGCACGGGGGCTCACACCTCCACCATGCCCCATGCTTCCCTGGTGCTGTGCTGCGAAGCAGAAAGGGACTGAAATATGGGCGCCCCCTCCCTAAGCCGCACTCCCCTGGTGTGGATTTTCTGCTAAACCCGAGACAAACTCCCAGAGACAGGCCCTGTGGCAGCAGAAGGTCAGCGGTCCTCGGGACGCAGCTGCTGAGCACCAGGCCACTCTGGCCACTACTGCACCTCCACCCGCCACGACCCATGCACAGACGAGGTGGTCGAGGCCCAGGGGATGCAGCAGGTTGGTTTGTCATGTTCCCAAGGCTGGCTTCCTCCCTGTGTCACAGCCACGACCCGGCAGCACTGGTTGCAGCTCACAGGAACAATCCGCAGAGAAGGCTCCGTGATGGGGCGGGATAGAAGGAGACAGCGATCATGCCTGGGGCCAGCCAGTGTGTGTGTGTGTGGGGGGGTGTGACGCATCTGACCACACACACAGGGGAAGCGAGACGCACGCTGGCATGTACCCGCGTGACACCGTCCCCAACAGGAGCCGCTGAGCCTGCTGAGCAGGAGCACCTTCCTGGAATGGTCCTCGGGTCACGGAAGTAGAGCGGGTCACCTAAAGCTCCCTCCTTCCTTTTCTCGCTGCTCCCTACCTGGTGAGTGTCCCTGATCTTCCGTCGCAGCTCGGTCTGCTTCTGGTGGAAGCCGGTCCGCGTGAGCACCTTCTTGTTCGTCTTGCCCTGACCCTCGGCCTGGGCCACGATGGTCTCTCTGCGGGAGACGGCCAGCTCCATGTCACGGATCATCTTCTCCTGCTGCTTCAGCAGCTGCCCGTGCTTGATCTGGGGGCACAGGACAGAGGGGCTGGGAGGGGGTCGGGACACCGGGCGCACAGAGAGCGTGGGGCCTGCCTGCCACCTCCTCCCGCTGCACGTCCCCTGAGCCGACGGGAAACAAAGGGGAGACACCGCCAGAAGGAGCAAGGAGCCTGGAGGTCTCGTCCGGTCATTGGGTGACATTAATGTTCACATAAAGAATACACAGGCGAACAGGGAGGGACTGAAACCAGAGGAGATTAGGGAGACAGAGAACTGAATCAACCCTGGACCAGATCCCAGGATAGGAAAAGGAGGTTATTGAGAAAACTGGTGAATCTGATTAGAGTCTGCAGTTTTGACATTGCACTGAAGTGAACATCCTAGTCGCGACAGCTGCACCGTGGTGTTTTAAGATGGTAACATTAGGGGAGGCTGGTGGGGGGTCTCAGACTTGGGGCTGGAGATTGGCTGTGATGTGAGGATCGACTGCAGGGGCACAAGGGAACTGCCTGGGGTCGCAGAAGTGTTACCTGTCTTGACTGTGCTGGTTCACAGATGTGCACGTGCTCAGACCCATCCAGCTGTACAGTCAGTGGGCACATTTTATCATGTGTAAGTAGTGCCTCAATAAAGCTTATTTTTTTTTTCCTTTTTTTTGTCTTTTTTACTGACCGGTAACGGGATCGCAACCCTCGGTGTCGCGCCGTACCGGGACCAGCAAGGGAATCGCAACCCTCAGTGTTGCGCCCGCACCGCGCTCAGCCAGTGAGCAGGAACCGGTCTCCACATGGGATCCGAACCCTCGGCGGGAGCGCCGCCATGCTCCCAAGCGGCGCACTCTCCAGTGCGCCACCGGGCCGGCCCTCAATAAAGCTTATTTAAAAAGAAAGACAGGCAAGGATCCCCGAGTTAAGAATGGTGGCGTGAAACCCAGCCTATCCAGGTTTAAAAATGTACCATAAAGTGCCAGTCACCAGGTGCTCGCGGCCACAGAAAGCACAGAGAGAGGACAGCACGGGCAAGGGTGGGAAAAGCCGGGAGCCTCCGTGCCACCGACGTGGCCGTCAATTCACTGGGGAAACATGGACTATTTAATGTAAGATGTTGGCACGACTGACTCCCCAGATGAGAGAAAACAGAGACGAAGTCTTATTTCACACCGTAACCAAAAATACACTCCAGGCGGATTCAAGACCTAAGTATGTGTGAACAACGGAGAAGAATTTAGGAATATGTGTATGTGATTCCAAGCTGGGGTGACCTTCTTATGCAACACAGGAAACTCAGAAGCCATCGAGAAAAAGACAGATACGTCATAGACCAGGAACAGTAAAAATATTCTGTGCGGTAAAAACCACCCTCAACAGAGCGTTAAGGTGAAAAACAGACTAGAGATACTATTTTAAAATAGAATTAAAGACAGGGGTTAATAACCCCAATATACAAAGAACTCCTAAAAATTGTTAAGAAGTAAGAAAAAAGCCCAATAGGAAAGTCAGCCAAAGATACGAACAAACAAACCCCAGATGAGGAGATGCAAAGACCCACACCACGTCACACACATGCACGAGCACACACCCACGCACGAGCACACACACGTGCATGGGCACACACACGCGCACGGGCACACACACGCACGGGCACACACACGCACAGGCACACACACACGTGCACGGGCACACACACATGCAGGGGCACACACACACGAGCATACACACACGAGCACACACACACGCACGGGCACACACGCAAGCACGGGCACACACACATGCACAGGTACACACACGCACGGGCACACACACGTGCACACGGGCACACACACACGCACACGGGCACACACACGCACGAGCACACACACGTGCACAAGCACAGACACACGCACGGGCGCACACACACACGCACGGGCACACACACGCACGGGCACACACACATGCACGAGTACACACACACGCACGAGTACACACACATGCACGAGCACAGACACATGCACGAGCACACACATGCACGAGCACAGACACACGCACGAGCACACACATACGCTTGCCAACCGCCCTCTGGTAGAACAGCAAGGCAACTGCAGAACGGTGAGGTGCCCCTTTTCATACAGCGGACCGTCAAACACTGAAAACAAAAGGTGAGTGCCTCTAGCGAAGCCACAGAAGCAAGTCAGTAGGTAAAAGTCAACTATATTTCTATATACTAACAGCAAACAATTGGAAATTGAAATTTTTAAAAAGTACCATTTCCAATTGCAGCAAAAAACATGAAATACTTTGGTATAAATCTGACAAAACTTATGTAAGACCTGGATGCCAAAAACTAAAAGAACCATTGTGGGAAATCAAGCAAGACCTAAATAAACGGAAAGATATACCGTGTATGTGAATTGAAAAACTCAATACTGTTCAGATGTCAGTTCTTCCGAAACGGATCTATAGAGTCAATGCAATCCCAATTATGATCCCAACAGGTGTTTTTGATTCTTAAAGGCAAAAGAGAGTAGACAAAACAATTTTGAAAAAGAAGAATGAAGCTGGGGCATCTCTTAAGTATAGAGCTACAGAAATCAAGACTGGGGGTGTTGGTAGAAGGACAGACACACAGATAACTGGACCAGAACAGAGACCCAGAAACAGACTTTGAATGTGGTCAGCCGATTTCCACAAGGACTGGAATTGACATCTGAACAGTACTGAGTTTTCCAACCCACATACATGGTATATCTCTCCATTTATTCAGGTCTTGCTTGATTTCCCACGATGGTGTTTTTAGTTTCTGGCATCCAGGTCTTACACACGTTTTGTCAGATGTATAAAAAAGTATTTCATTTTTTTTGGTGCAATTGTAAGGGCAGACTTTCCAAAAGGTGGGCTAAGACCATGCGACACCCAAATGCAAAAAAAATTAACCCTGATTCACAGCTTGCACCATTTATAAAAATGAACTCAAAATACATCACGGACCTACATGTAAAACCTAAACGTATGAAGCTTCTGTAAGAAAACACAAGAGGAAATCTTCATGACCTTGGGCTAGGCAAAGATTTCTTCGATGTGCTACCAAAAAGATGCCCAGAAGAACAGATCGAGTGGCCGGACTTCACGCACACAGAAGAATCTCAAATGTATCTGCTAAGTGAGAAAAGCCAGACTCAAGATGCTTCACCCTGATTGGTCCATTTATATGACATTCTGGAAAAGCCAAAACTACAGGAGTGGAAACAGGCTGCTGGTTGTCAGTGCTGGGGTGTGGGGGGCTGACCGCAGAGGGGAACGAGGGAAACTGAGGTTGATGGGAGTGTCTTATGTCATGATACGGTGGTGGTTCCGTGATTGTATGTCTTTGTCAAAACTCCTAGGGCTACATGCCCCAAAGTGTGAACTTTTACACAATTTAAATACCTCAATAAAAAAAATAAAAGACTGATAGACTGATAACACCCAGAACTGTTGAGGGGGTAGGGACATAGTCACTGTCCCCACTGCTTGGAAGCGTAATCTGTCAACCCTGGTTCCGAAGACTGTCCCCACTGCTTGGAAGCGTAATCTGTCAACCCTGGTTCCAAAGAAAAGAACCAGTAAGGTTCTGTTACAGTAACATCCCAGGATATTATTGTAACATTGTGTGGTGATTAATTTTATGGATCAGCTTGACTGGGCTACGGGATGCCCAGAGAGCTGGTAAAACATCATTTCTGCGTGTGTCTGTGAGGGTGTTTCCAAAAGAGATCAGCATTTGGATCGGTAAACTGAGTAAAGAAGATCTGCCCTCACTGGTGAAGGTGGGCATCGTCAATCTTTTGAGGGCTCAAATACAACAGAAAGGTGGAGGAAGAGCAAATGTGCTCTCTGTTCTTGAGCTGGGACATTGGACTGGCTCCCTTCTCAGGTCTTTGGACCTGGACTGAATTACATCACTAGCTCTCCTGGGTCTCCAGCTGGCAGATGGCAAATGGCAGGACTTCCTGGCCTCCACAATGACACGAGCCATTTCCCATAATCAGTCTCAATCTCTCTCTCTCTCTCTCTCTCCCCTTATCTCTTGGTTCTGTTTCTCTGGAGAACCCCAACTAATACACATTGTTCATAGTGACAAAACAACAAAGTGGAAACAATCTGAATTTTCATCAACCTGGAACTGTTGGAATGAACTGTGATATATCCATAGTATATTCTGTAACTGTTAAATGTCCATGTTGTTAAAAAATATGAGTTGCACGGGCCGGCCAGTGGCTCACTTGGGAGAGTGCAGTGCTGACAACAGCAAGTCAAGGGTTAAGATCCCCTTACTGGTCATCTTTTAAAAAAAACGAGTTGCAGATACACACACACACATGCACACGCACATAATTTTCGTGAAGGGAAAATTTTAAGAAGGACGGAGAAAGGCAAGCCCTGTCAGTGTGTGTTTGTGGAAGAGCCGAGAAGGGTGAGGGTCACCGCCCTGTGCAGGGTGACACAGTTGCCCTGATGGAGGAGGGGCAGCGGGGGAGGCAGGGACGGGGGAGGAACGTCCTGCACTTTCTCTTTGTTCCCCCTGTGCTGGGGAGCTTGGCTAGCTGCAGCAGACATACGTGGCTTCTGTGGTTTGAAAAGACAATTAAATGGAGTATTTAAAAAAAACTTTACCAGCAGGGTATACATTTGATCTGAAAAATAACTCAACAGCCAGGGCAATTTTTATTTAAAGTGCATTGTAAAAATGATGTCAGGGTTATTTTTATTAACTGCTCTTATTTTAACTCTTAAGGCCCTGAACGTTTGGCTCAATGATCATTTGTGAGTTAATTACCAGCCTTTTAAAAGGGAACAAAACCTAGCTAAATGCAACTGTGGAGAGAAGGCGTGGCCGTGAGGGACAAGATGGGTGTGCTCTCTGAACCCTTCCATCGTGTGAGCCTCTTTTTGTCCCACAGTGGGATGCATCTCATTAGTGGGTCATGAAGTTTGGGGGGTTGCCCCAGCACTTAAAAATATCGGAATGCCTTGATTGCACGGAGCAAGGATAAAATAGCATTTTGTGAAATAATAGGCCTATGGCCGTGTGTCCTGTGTTGTTCTGTGATTATTTCTGTGAGGTTGAATGAATGAAAGTTGGACAGACCCTGAGGTGAGAGGTAGGTCATGGGAACGGTGCATTCAGCCTGTGCTTGGTTGGAGTGCAGGTCGCTGTGCAGGAGCGGGGCCCTCCCCGGGGAAACTCATCCCTAGCCCCTGGCCAGGGTGGCCCGTGCAGTTGCTACAGGGGCCGGGGGAGCCCACCAGGCCCTGCCTGAGCCCCTCGGCTCCACTCACCTTCATTCTGTGGATCTCGGCCTTCATGGCTCGGATCTCTGTCTGGCCAGTCTCGGAATCCACCGAGTAGCGCATCTCTTTTGCCAGCTGGATTTTTTTCTCCCAAAGCATGATCTGATGTCTTTAGAGGTGGAAGAGACAGTGTAAGAACCAGAGAAATTAGGAGTTTTCTTCTGATGCTTCGGTGAGCTGGCGCTCTAAGGCTTCACCTAGATTTTGAGGTATGATGGAAGAGTGTTTGTGGCTGATACCGTAAGCCTCACAAAGCCAAAAATGTTTACTATCTGGCTGCTTACAGAAAAAGTCTACCAACCCTTGAAATAGACAAACCTCTGGCAAACAGGGAGGGGGGGAGAGAGAGAGAGACAGAGAGAGACAGAGAGAGAGAGAGAGAGAGACAGAGAGACAGGGACAGAGAGAGAGAGACAGAGAGAGACAGAGAGAGAGAGAGAGAGAGACAGAGAGACAGGGACAGAGAGAGAGAGACAGAGAGAGACAGAGAGAGAGAGAGAGAGAGACAGAGAGACAGGGACAGAGAGAGAGAGACAGAGAGAGACAGAGAGAGAGAGAGAGAGAGACAGAGAGACAGGGACAGAGAGAGAGAGAGAGACAGACAGAGAGACAGGGACAGAGAGAGAGAGACAGAGAGAGACAGAGAGACAGAGAGAGAAATTGAGAGAAAGAGGGAGAGAGATTGAGAGGGGAGGAAAGAACACAAATATATAACTTTAGGAGCAGAGAAAGTAAATACAATTGATAGAAGTTGCCTAAGAAGAAGTAACAAGCCTGAACAGGCCAATGGTCTAAAAGCTATTAAAATGTCAGTAAAGACACATGCCCCTGCAAAAGCACTGGTCGCAGACGGCTTTATGCACGGACTCTATCAAACTACAGGAAACAGATTACCCCTTTGCTATCCATTGCCCCCCAGAACCCGTTAAGTAGATTGTGGGGCATCCACAGGGTGCCTGCTCCACGACATCCCAGTCGCAGGACTAGATCAACATGCATCGATGTGGAGAGACAGCCACAAAAATATCTGCATGCTCCAAAGGACGGCGTATAGGACAACGCCATTTTTGTTGAAAACAAAACAACACAAGAAAGAAATCTCGTGGTGTTCTGGTAAAAGAAGAGCTGGAATTATACGTGATCTTCCCTGTCTGCGCTGCACGTGCTGTTATAGTTTCAAATGCTTACAGTTGGGTGTGTGTTACTTTTATCATCAGACACCACAAAATAATGTATATTTTAAAAAGTTTAGGCCGGCCCGTGGCTCACTCGGGAGAGTGCGGTGCTGATGACACCAAGGCCACGTGTTCGGATCCCTATATAGGGATGGCCGGTTCGCTCACTGGCTGAGCGTGGTGCAGACAACACCAAGTCAAGGGCTGAGATCCCCTTACCGGTCATCTTTAAAAAAATAAAAATAAATAAATAAATAAATAAAAATAAAAAAATAAAAAGTTTATCCCAGAGGAAGCCACTGAATTTCCAGCAATCACTGGTTTGGCTCGAAAGCTGTCACCGAGGGTGGCAGGCCAGAACTCTGCTGAGGCTTTCGGTGGTTCTTCTGACCTGCCAGGGTGGGTTCCAGAACCACCGCCCGGGGGGCTCTCTTAGACGAACAGTGGGCACACGCACAGATGCTCTGCAGGGGCGGTGACATTCAGAACACGGGGCGGGACTCACTCTGCTTCCACCAGGTTGCTCAGGATGGCCGCCTTGTCCTCGGTGAGCTGGTCCAGCCTCTCCTGCATCTCCATGGTCTCCCTCTCAGAGGCCTGAGGAGCGGGGGTGGGGTGGGATGGGAGCTGCAGGTTGGTGGACGCTGGGGTCGCCGCCTGCCAAGTCCCATCATCGACTGGAGGGGAGCATGGGAGTTATGTCCTGGGGCGAACCACCCCCATCGAGGACACGTGTGCCGTGGGTGGCGGGGGGCGGGGTCGCCTGACCTTAAGCGAGCGCACGAACTCGTTCTCGGTCACCAGGTTGTCCTGCTGCAGCTGCTCCGAGCTGCAGCGGTTTTTGCTCATCAGCACGTTGAGCTTCCTCAGGTCGTTGTCCAGGTCCTTCATGTGGCGTTCAGTCTCCTTCTGCTCCTTCTTCTCCTGGTCGATCTTGCCTGCGGCACAGACAGAGATGCGGGGTGGGCGGAGGAGGAAGGCTCTGGAGGATGAGGTCGTCGCCCACGTGGCAGCGACACCCCGAAGGAGGAGCCAGGCTTTGTTTTTCCCCATAGCTCCCCGTTGTCCTTCCTGGCACCTCAAACCAAATGACATCCCTGCCAGGCCGCTAAGTTTGCGAAGCCTGGTCATTCGAGGGAACAGAAAGGACCCCCATGTGGGGACAACCGGTAGGTGTGGGTGGGGGGTAATGATGAGGAACAGGCTGCCCTCCCCCAAGGACACGTGAGGTTCCTTGGACGGTGGGACGCAGCTGGAGCTCAGACACTGAGTCTCCGGGAGGTGGCCCTTTGCCCGCCACCCCACCCAGCCAAGCTCAGGGGCAGAGGGTGGACGTTCTTGACACTAGATGTACGTTTTTTGTCCACCGATGGGCGGCCCCTCCTCAGTCCCGTTTCCTAGTTCCTTCCACTCTTCCTGCCACCTTTACCCTTGGACGCTCCAGGGCTTCTCTGCCCTTCCACAGTCGTTGCAAACAGGGAGGCGGGGCAGGGTGACGGCTCACATTTGCCGAATGTGTGACATCAGCGTTTTTGCTGTTTGCCTTTGAGGTGCATGGAAATGGAGCATGTGCCCTGGCGCATGGCATGGAATCCCCTCCCCGGAAAGGTCCCACTCCGTCCCCTGCAGCTGCGGGAGCCTGCAGCTCGTCTGGGGCCCCGGCGCGCAGCGGCACTCACTTTCTACCCGCAGTTTCTTCTGCTCCAGGATGTGGATCTCCTTCCTGAGCATGTTCACGGAGACCAGCTGCTCCTCGCGCTCCTGTGCGGCCTTGACCATCTCCTGCTGCAGGCGGAGCCAGGTCAGCTGGGCCTGGGTAATGCTGCTGCTGTGCTCTTCGATCAGCTTGGTCAGCCTTTTGATTTCGAGCTCGAGGGGTCCAACTTCTTCCCCCTGAAAGGGATATCCATCCAAAAGCAAAATAAGCCCTTGTGTTCTGGGTAGGCTGCAGAGGGCCTGGACCCCTGAGGTCATGAAGCTGTGTGATTGGGAGGCATTTACTTTGAGGGGCTCCAGTTAGCTCTTGGAAGGGCCCAGGCCACATGCCAAGGACCCTGCTGCAGGAAATACGGGTGTCATGGGCTCTGGAGCCACCCTCCAGCCTTCCCTGCCCTGGGAGCCCTGTTGCTGGTGGGGTGGCCCCGTGCTAGAGCCTTGTGGGTGTACCAGCAGGGTGGGCTGGGCCTCTGTTCCCCAAAAGGGCTTTGAAAGTTGCCTGTTAACAGCAGACTGTCAAGGCTCAGAGACTTTACTCCCTTAGAATCCATTTGGGTTTGTGGCTTTGGCAGCAAAAAAGGGGGCTCTCCAGTGTTTGGGGCCACCTAAGAACGCCCCCCAGCTGCCCATCTTCCTCAGGAGCTTGAGTTCTATGACGGAGTCCTTAGGTTACAGGTGCCTGCATAACATACAAGATGCAACCCTCAACTCATTAGACCACTTTGCCTACTGCAGCGGCCATCAGGTCAAGTCTAGCTGACCACCTGTCTCTGTATGGCCTGTGGTCATAAGTAATGTCTTATTGAACACAGCCGCTCCCAGTCCTTTAGGTATTGCTGATGGGCAGAACTGGGTAGCTGGGACAGAGCCCATCTGGCCTGCAAAGCCTAAAATCTTTGCTATCTGGCCCTTTGCGGAAAGAGTGTTTGCCGTCCCCTGACTTAGAGCCTCCCGCACGCAGGCCATTTTGCTGGTACAACGGGTAGGGAAAGAAAGAAACCACTTTCTGTTCTGTGAGTTCATTTCTAAACACAGGAGGTCCTGGAAGGGCCTCTGCTCCACCAGACACAGAGATCATGCAGAGGGAGCCTCTCCCCACGTGGGCCTCACCCCCATCTCGGAAACCATGTGCTCCAGCTGCTTGGTGAGGAGGTTGAGGAAGCCCTGCTTCCGCTCGATCAGGGTGCTGCGCCGGGCCAGCTCGTTCCTGCTGCTGCTGATGAGCTCATTAACCTTCTCCACCTCCTTGTCCAGCTCGGCGAGCGTCTTCTGATGCATGTCCCGTCTGCAGCTGGTGTTGGTGATATCCAGGGTGGTCTGAGCAATGTCGCCGTCAATTTTGGAAAGATGTGTCACCTGAGTTAGTGGAAGGAAACACGTGTGAACGTTTTTTCCCCCCAGGAGGCTCCGAACGAGCTCGCCAGTCTACCATGCCCTTGGCTGTCTGGATGTTTGTCTGGCAAATCCCAAACACACAATCAGGAGGGTGGGGGACGCTGGTTTCCTCTCCGTCTCAAGGACCTTGTTGGAACCCAGATGGTGACTTCTTACAAAAAAAGAAAGACAACATTATTTGTTTTTCTTATGAAACAGACAGTAGCATACATTGTTGGAAACATGAAAATAGAGATGAGGATGCAGGAGAGAGAGTTTAATCACCCGTAATTCTGCTACAAGGTTGGCCACCGTCACCGTCTGGAATATCCTTCCTTCCAGTCTTTTATATATACCCCCCACCTGCCCCCAAACACAGAAATAGGGTCGTTACAAAAAAAGAAAGACAACATTATTTGTTTTTCTTATGAAACAGACAGTAGCATACATTGTGGGAAACATGAAAATAGAGATGAGGATGCAGGAGAGAGAGTTTAATCACCCGTAATTCTGCTACAAGGTTGGCCACCATCACCGTCTGGAATATCCTTCCTTCCAGTCTTTTATATATACCCCCCACCTGCCCCCAAACACAGAAATAGGGTCGCGCTCTACCTACTGGGTTGTGACCTGCTTTTCAACATGGTAAATCGTGTCACGTATTCTTATGTCACATGATTTTTAACGGCTGTACAATACTCCATGTATTTGTAACAGTGTGTGACGCAGGTCAGACGTGTCAGACACTCGTTCCTTCATTGAACAATCACTGACTGAGCGCCCGGTTGCTGCTCTGGCATCAGTGAAGGAAACCTAGATTCCTGCCCTCTGCGAGCGTGCAGTCTATTATAAATAAATGGTCCTGTTCTAAACAGTGCTGTGGAGAACACTTAACAATGGCTTCTAATTGGTATTCAATGGGACAAATGTCATTACATTTTACTGAAAAGCTGGACACAGTCCTGGAAAGGAAAGATCCTACTGCGGAGTGTAAACGGCCACCCAGTTCAAGCCTTGTGACCTCTGGGGCTCGCGGCCGACCTTGGCTCCTGGGGGCTGGAGTACCAGTGGTAGGGCCGGCTGGGGCTCCTCGGGGCCCTCCTGCTGTCCTGCAGGTCACACTGGCCCCTCCCTGCCTCCTCTTTGGGCCCTTTTGGTGGCAGAAGAGATTCACTTGGATCCCTTCCCGCAACAGAGGGTTTACTGTGTAGATATTTGTGGGGATTAGGAATCGAGGCAGCCAGCACCCTCAGTCGCAATGATGCAGCCAGACTTGCTTGGGAACGGGGAGAGGCTGGCAGCCGGGGTGGGGTCCTCTTGCCTGGGTGCGACCCTGCTGGGTGGCCTCGGCTCTTGTCTGTGCTGACTCTACACCCAGCCCCTTGTGCTGGCTGCCCGTCCGCTCCTGCCAACCCCAGTGCTCCTTGGGGCCGTTCCGGCTCCACCTCCCGCGACACCTGCTGGCTCTGTCCTCCTTCCGTGACACCTGCTGGCCCCCTCCTCCTCCTGCGACACCTGCTGGCTCTGTGCCTCACACTCACTCTCTGGACAGCCATTGTGGGTGACTTCCCAGGATGCCCAGCGTTCCTACTTGTAACCCAGACCCTGTCCACCTGGAGCAGAAGCTTCCAGCGCTCGGGTCGAGGCAACATCAGCCACACCACCAGCCCCCTCTGGGCTCCGCGGCCCATCTCCTTCTCTGCCAAGATCATCCTGAGATCTGGGTCTCCACCAGGGCCCCTGCCTCACTTTCCTCCAGCATGCGCCACCCTGGGGGGCTCCTGTTCCTAAACCCCTTTTAGCCTCCAGCTCACCGATGGCCACTGTCAGCAGCCGAGCCAGCCAGAACACGCCTGCCTCCCCCAGCTCTGCTCCTGGGCTGTTTGCTCTCTTTGTGGAGACCACCCTGGCTTCCTCCCAGGACTGTCCCTGAATCAACTGCCTACACCCCACGGTTGACGCCTGCCCACCTCCCTCCAGACCCCAGCTCCAGACGGATGATCCCATCCATCCACTTTCTGCTCCTCTGTCCAGATATGCCCCCTGCCCTGCCTGGACCCAGCCCTAGGGGCTTTAGAGCAGTTCAAAGAAAAAAACCATCTCCTTTTCAAGAGCTCCACTGGCCTGTGCTGGAAAAACAGCGTCAATAGATTAATTTGTTGGGCCGAGACTCTTTACTGCCCTCTGCTGGACACCACTGGTAGTACTTGCAGCTGCCCAGGAAGGGCTGGGGACCTGGGGACCTGGGGACCTGGGGACCCAGGGACGGGCCTCGGCTGTGCTGCAGCAGGGCTGGGCAGGCTACTTCACACCCCTCATACTCCTTAGCTTCCCCTGCACACCCCCAGGCCACCTGAGTTTACTGCCTGGTGGTCTGGCCCCCACCTCCCAGGGAAAGGACAGTCAGAACTCCCCCAGAGATCCAGCTGGCCCACATGGTTGGCTGATTCCAGCCCTGTCTCCTCTATGTCCTTGGTGCAGTCAGACCAGGAGAGAGTTGCCCTCCTCCCAGGATGTCTGGGGGGCGAGGCTGCCAGCTAGTTAGACAGCCGCCCCGCCTGCCCCAGAGCCGGTGAGTCCCACCAGCCTTGTGGCGGGTCAGTTTTGGCTCAGCTGGGCCCACTCCTGGCCAGCAGCCATCATGACAACAATGGTGATGGCTGACATTTAGGGAGCACTTCCTGTGGCCCTCCCCAGGCGCTCAGCTGGCACTTCCACGGAGGATCAGATGCAATTTTCGGACATCTGCAGGTGTCTACTAACAGGTAAGACAGCTGAGTCCCCAGGCCTGAGGCCCAGGATCACACAGGAGTGCGACTCATGCTGTTAACCACCCAGGCGTCAGGCCTGGAGGGGCCCCCTGCTCCCCCTCATCTCCCACCCCTCAGAAGGGCAAAACAAGATGAAAGAACCTGGGCTGGAGCCACACAGGGGGAACCTTCTGGTGGGGCTGGAAAAGAAAGAGATATACGTATGCAGCTGCTGCCAACATGTTTGTGATGGGGAATCTGGAAGGTTGGACAGGACTCGCCTCTCCTCCTCAGACTGAAGCGGGGCTGTAAGGCAGGCCCTCTGCTGGGGTGTGCCTTCCGCCAGGTGAAGGCTGTGGTGGCCTTTGGGGGGTCCCGTGCCATGGAGGTCAATGGCACACCTCACAGCCCCCAGGACAAACCAGCCTTCGGGTGGTGGCTGGCAAGAGAGAGCTCTCAGCAGCTTGGTGATCCATTTAAAATGCCCAGACCCTTTGACCCAGCAATTTATCCTCAGAATGTGGAGAAAGATTTAGGAATAAGGATGTTTGGGGCTGAGCTATATATATAATATTTTAAATCTAGAAACAGCCTGAAATGTCTAACAAGAGACTTGTTAAATAACATATGTGTATTCATATGATGACATGTCATATATAAATGAAATTTGAGGTTTTCAAAGAATATTTAATGGCATGGGAAAGTTATGTTGAATGTGGTCAATAAAGTAAAATGAAAAACTAAAGGAGTGAAAAGTTCATTGCTACTACACTCACTGTCTGCACCTTTCTCTCTGCATCAGAACTCAATAAAATCAATAAAAAATGGATTACAATGGACCTAAAAACTGATATATAATAAGAGCCCAATATGTTTAAGGGTATGTGTGCGTTTGTGTGGTGTTTGCGGGAGTTTGAGTGTGTGCATCTTTGAGTATGTATGTGTGTGTGTATTTGCACACGGGTGAGCGTGTATGTGTTTGCATGTGTTTGCTCATGTGCATGCACTGGGACATGTATGTATGCACGGTGTTTGCGGGAGTTTGAGTGTGTGCATCTTTGAGTATGTATGTGTGTGTGTATTTGCACATGGGTGAGCGTGTATGTGTTTGCATGTGTTTGCTCATGTGCATGCACTGGGACATGTATGTATGCACGTGTGTTTATGTGTTCAAATGTGTTCATGTGCATGTGAATGAGTATGTGTGTGTGTACAGGAAAATTTCCAGAAGGAAATATACCAAAATTTTAACAGAGGTTGTCTCTGGATGGTGGGACCAGAGCTGTCTTATTTTCTTCTTTGTGCCTTTCTGTATTTCCAGGTTTTCTTTTCTTTTTTTTTTTTTTCGACTGGTAAGGGGATTGCAACCCTCGGCACAGTGTGGTCTGCACCACGCTCAGCCAGGGAGTGCACCAGCCATCCCTATGCAGGATCCGAACCCGCAGCCTTGGCGCTACCAGCGCCGCACCCTCCCGAGTGAGCCACGGGGCCGGCCCTCCAGGTTTTCTACAATGAAAATGCACAGCCGTTACAACGAGGAGACAGTGAAAGCCGAGTGGACACACTGAGGCCCCTCTGCTCACACAGACTGCACTGGGTCTGGTCTCCAGCCTGTGCCCGGGCTGGAGCGGGAGGGCCCTGGGCACGCCGTGGGGTGGCGGGGCAGCTGGCATACCATGCTGGTCTTCTCCTTCTGCAGCCGCAGCAGGAGCTGGCTGAAGTACTTGGTCATCTTGTTGGAGGTTGTGTGCTCCTGCAGCTTCTCCACGATGGAGGCCTCCATGCTCCTCCTGTGCTCCAGCTCGCTGCGGATGGCTTGGTGGACGGCCTTCGATTCCCCCATGACTACGGTGTGTTCCTGGAGCAGAAGAGCCAGAGAGTAGTGGAACATCCCAAAGGGGCGCAGCCATGGCCGACCTGCTTGGGGGGCGGGGGGCGTGGTGCACCTGCTGGCCCTTGCTCAGGGCGCCCTCCACGTCCTGCAAGGTGAGCTGGTAGGTGCTGAACTCGTTCTGCAGGGCCTCCTGTCTGGTCAGGCACTGGGCGGTCAGCTTCTGCATTAGGCTGGCCTCCGCCTCTGCTCTGTGCAGGACGCCGGCCAGCTTCTCGTTCTTTCCTTCCTCCTTCCTGATGGACTTCTTGTAGGCTTCGATCTCACCATCGATGGACCTGACTTGGTGCTGGCTTTCCCTGCAGAATGGAGAGCACGAAGCCAGTCAGGCGCCAGACATCAGGGGACCGACGCGTGTAGTCGCACCCCACTCAGAGGGAGCTCACGAAGTGGCATGCAACACACGGAGAAACGAATGAGGAAACCAACTCTTTTAACAGCAGCCAAATCTTGACCATTATCTCCTAATGCACCAATAGAAATATTACCCATTCAAAGCCCAAGTTTAAAACTCTTTTAATATGATGGTTATGGGGAGAAGGAACATAACGCATGGTTAGGCACTGTGCCAGGGTGTTCATGGGCCCATCTTCGTTAACGATGACACTAATCCCAGAGAGGAAATATTATCCCAGCTTTACGGAAACTGAAACTCGGAGCATTTCAGTAACTTGCCCAAAGTCCCCAGGAAACACTGCAGCTGGGAGGACACCAGGGGGTCCCACTGCAAACTCTGCTGCTTTTTCCCTCAGCACACTGCTGCGGAAACACCTGTAGTTAACACCAAGTTTTAAAGTACAGACACTAGATAAAAGAATGTGAATTTTTATTTGTGTGTGAGAAACTTCTTCCCTTTCATTCTGAGGTCTCCTGCTGCACTTTAAACAGTCCTCTCTCCACCAATAATATCTTATCTTTCAAATACGCTCTTATTCGAAAATTCAAAAAGTACTTTCTTCTTGGACTAGAATAATTCCTTCCATATTTTCCTCACGTCTATCCCCAGTCCTTCAATTCCCTTCCCCAAGCAACCTGTTACCATGTCTCAGATGTCTTTCCAGATGGAGTCCATGCATATGTGCATTATGTTTCTGTATGTATATGTATTTCTCTCCACTTAAAAAATTACAAGTGGTAACTTAATATATCCTATTCTGCATGTTAGTTTTCCTTGTGTAGTGGATTGAATTATGTCCCTCCAAGACACACTGAAGCTTGACTTTTGTCTCCCAAGTTTTATGTATTGGAAACCTGGCCCCCACTGCGACTGTTAAGAGGGTGGGAAATCCTATTATGGCAATTGTAAGGTGGAGCCTTGAGGAGGTGACTGGGTTGCAGGACCGTGCAGTAGTGAATGGGTTAAAAATGGTGGTCAGGATGTGGTTCTGAGGGCTTTAAAAGAAGAGTGAATGAGGAATTGTCTCTGCTCTCTCCGCTTCCACCATCTTGCAATGTGAGACCCCTGGGTCACTGTTGTCACCACCAGATGGACTTTGGACTTCCCAGCCTCAGAAACTGTAAGCAATAAATGTTGTTTTCTTTATAAGTCACCCAGATCTGTGTATTTTGTTACAAGCAACAGAAACTGATTAATACACAGTGTACATAGAAATCTCCTTAGATCTTTTCAGTTCTCCTCAGTGTATTCTTTTTTTTTTCCTTTTTGTCTTTTTTACTGACCGGTAACGGGATCACAACCCTCGGTGTCGTGCCCGTACCGGGGACTGGCAACGGGATCGCAACCCTCGGTGTTGCTCCCGCACCGCGCTCAGCCAGTGAGCGGGAACCGGTCTCCACATGGGATCCGAACCCTCGGCGGGAGCGCCACCGCGCTCCCAAGCAGTGCACTCTCCAGTGTGCCACCGGGCCAGCCCTCCTCAGTGTATTCTAATGAAGAATGTGCTATAATGTAATCAACCTCATTGATACGCAATTCAGCTCTTTCCAGTCTTCTGGTCATTTTTTAATTTCACCAGCATATCAATAAATATTCATACATATAAAAAACAGATACTGGAGAAATACGCCACACTCATGGGGCAGAAGATTTAATATTATTAAGATGCCAATTCTTCTCAAAGTGATCTACAGACTCAATATATTTCAATCACAACCCCAGGAGGCACTTTCCCCCCAGAAATTGACAAACTAATTCTAAAACTTATATGGAAACCTAGGGCCGGCCCGTGGCTCACTGGAGAGAGTGGTGCTGATGACACCAAGGCCACGGGTTCGGATCCCATATAGGCATGGCCGGTTCACTCACTGGCTGAGCGTGGTGCTGACAACACCAAGTCAAGGGTTAAGATCCCCTTACCGGTCATCTTTAAAAAAATAATAATAGGGCCGGCCCAGTGGTGCACTGCTACATACATATGTTCGGATCCCACATACAGACCGGCCGCTCACTGGCTGAGTGAGGTGCGGGCACAACACCGAGGGTTGCGATCCCGTTGCCGGTCCCGGTCTGGTGCGGGCACGACACTGAGGGTTGCGATCCGTTGCCGGTCACGAAAAAAGACAAAAAGGAAAAAAAAAAAAAATAAAATAAATAAATAAATAAAATTTATGTGAAAGCTAAAGGACCTAAAATAGCCAAAATAACTTTGCAAAAGAACAAAAAAGACGCACACTCTGATTTCAAGACTTTCTTTAAAGCTACAGTTATCAACACAATGTGGTATCAGTGAAAGAACAGACAAATACGTCAACGAACAGAATAGGGAGTCCAGAAACAGACAAACACACACAGGTGATCAACTGATTTTTGACAAAGGCGCCAGAATGTGTCAATGGAGAAAAGATAATCTTTTCAGTAAGTGGTGCTGGACAACTGGAAAGAGTCACACAAAAAACCTGATCCTGGACCCCCTACCTCACACCATAGCAAAAGTTAACTTGAAATGGATTGGATGCCTAAACATAAGCACTAAGACTAGAAAAATTTAGCAGAAAAGGTAGGAGAAAATATTTATGATCCTGAGTCAGGCAAAGATTTCTCAGAGAAGACATAAAAATCATAAACTAGGAAAGAAAAAATTAATAAATTGGACTCCATAAAAATTTAAAAACTTCTGCTCTTCAAAATACGAGATGAAGGGCCAGCCCGTGGCTCACTTGGGAGAGCGTGGTGCTGACAATACCAAGTCAAGGGTTGAGATCCCCTTACCGGTCATCTTTTGAAAAACAAAAACAAAAACAAAAACAAAATACGAAATGAAAAGGCAAGCCATGGACTGGAGAAAAATATTTTCAAAACATGCATCTGATAAGGGACTCATAAAAGAATATGTGAAGAACACCTAGAACTCAATTACAAGATAAGCTACTCACATTAGAATTGGGCAAAAGGGGCCGGCCCGGTGGCGCACTGCGCTAGTGCGCCGCTTGGGAAGCGCGGCGGCGCT
>NW_007727832.1:236029-238443 GCF_000696425.1 Galeopterus variegatus | reverse complement strand
CGGTGCGGGGGCGACACTGAGGGTTACGATCCATTGCCAGACACGGAAAAAAAGACAAAAAAAAAAGAATTGGGCAAAAGGCATTTCACCAGAGAAGACACATCCATGGGAGGCAGATAAGCACATGGAAAGATGCTCAGCATCATCAGCTATTAGGGACATGAAAATTAAAGCCTCAATGTGATCCCATGCCTGCTAATGGCTAAATGTAATGGCTAAAATTAAAAAGGACTGATAATACCAAGTGTTGGCGAGAACGTGGAGCCACCGGGAGTCTCATACCTTGCTGGTGGGAGTGCAAGGTGAACCAGCCACTCTGGAAAACACTTTGGCACTTTGATATAAAGTAAAATATACACTTGGCAGCAATCTCACTTCTAACTATTTACCCAGGAGAAATGGAAGCATGTCTGCACAAAGATCTGTACAGAATAGTCACAATAGCTTTCTCATGGCATCCTCAAGGTGGAAACAGCCAAAGTGTCCACCAACTGGTGAAGAGATAAATACACTTTGATGTATCCATGTGATGGAATATTATTCAGCAATAAAAAGGAACCAAACGACTCATCCTGCAGCACGGGTGACTCTCAACAGCATTATGCCGAGTGAAGGAAGCCAGATGAGAAAAGCTACATATTGTATGATTTCCTTCATGTGACATTCCAGAAATGGCACAAAACTACAGCCACAGAAAACAGACCAGTGGTTGCCGGGGCCAGAGGTGGGGAGAGGGTACGACTTCTGGGATCAAGGAAACGTCTGGTATCTTGAGTAACCTGCCTCTGTCCATTCGCCACAACTCACTCAACTGTGCGCTGAAAATGCATAAATTTTGTACATCATAATTATGCACATAAATTATCATCAATAAGCCCTACTTTAATTAAATAAGTTCCTCATTTTCTTTTTTAGGAAGTAGCAGCCTTATGAAAGTCTAAATTGGACAATAAAAATAATGCATCTAATTTAAAAAGATACAGTTACAAGTTGTTTGGCAGAAACCTCAACACTTGGGGAGACAGTGCTCCCAAATGCTAACCAGTCCTTATTGTCACTGAGGGAGAAAGAGGGTGGTATTTTTAAATCTTTTTCTCTGGTTTTCAAATTTCCTGTAATGTGATCACTTATCCTTCATAAAAACTATTTTAGAAAAAAACACACTTAAAAAAACTTCCTAGACTAAGGGATACCAATAAAAAGTGGAAAACGCAACAAAAAGAACTGATGGAATCTAGAATCTGGCCCATGCATTGGGTCCAGTGCCTTCACGGATTAAGAGGGGACACGTGAGACGTCAGAGGTCAAGCTCTTCCTTTCCGCCAGGCCCTGAGTGGCTGCTCCTGCCCCTGGTCAGCTGCCCTACGGGGCCACGGCCACCGCTGAGAACTTGTGCCAGGACTGCTGGGCAGTGTGACTCATCGATGAACCTCTTGGGCAAAGGGGCTCTAGCAGAGGGGTCCCCCGTGTTTCTGTCCAGATGTGAGACAAAGGCAGGACACCGGGGACCCGTGTTTGTGGCTCTGCCCCTAAGGGAGTGTGAATTCCATTTAAGGTGTTCCCTGCCCCACTACAAATTAAGTACATGTCATCTTTGCCTTCCAAAAAGGAAGATGACCCGTTTCCTTTGAATACATGATTTAAAGGTGTCTATTGTAGTCTCAATCATGATTTCTCTCTTATCCTTGGGACCCATTTTTGATGTGACTTTTATAAAGATTTGTTAGGGCGTGTGGTCTTTAGAGGGCCAGGGTGGCAGGGCCCTGCCTGGGCTCGAAGGTCATGCTCTGGTGTCACCCAGGGATTCCAGCTGCTGGGGGGGGGGCAGCATCAGCTCCAACTCTCTGGCCAGATCAACAGAGGATGGGCCTGACAGCCTCCCTGAGTGGGAAGGGGGCACAGGACACAGGGAGCTGGTGGAGCAAACCCCCTCTGCTGGGGCACACATTTTTAATGGGATGATCTTCTGTCATCACACTGAGGCCCTGGGTCCTTGGGTCACTGGCGGCCGTGATTGAGCACCGGCTGCCAACCCCAGGCCGGAGGGAGGCCACGTCCATGCCACCCCTCCCATGCTGCCTCCTGCTCCTCCCTGCTCTCTGTCAAACGGGGTGATGATGGTGCCCCTTCCGAGGATCTGCCAGGGCCGGCCGCACAGGACCTGCTCAATCAAGTCACCAGCTCGGTTGTCCTGCTCCAATTCTACGTGGGGCCCTGCTGCTGTCGTTCCAAGCCCAGGGGGCGAAAGGACAAGGCTCCCTGGTGGTGGCTGTGAGCCCATCCTGCCCTGCCGGGCGCCCGCAGGCTCCAGCACTCCACCCCGACAGGAGGAGCCGCCTCTGCCCTTACTAGGATTTAGGGAGAAGGAGGTCTAGAGGATTGAGCCAACCTTCAGCTGCATCAAATCAATTTAA
>NW_007727832.1:234568-235593 GCF_000696425.1 Galeopterus variegatus | reverse complement strand
ATTTAGGGAGAAGGAGGTCTAGAGGATTGAGCCAACCTTCAGCTGCATCAAATCAATTTAATGGGAAACCGAATCCCATGCTTCAAGTTTTCCCCTGCATTTTTATGACGGTGTACAAGATTTCTGCAAAACAGGGAAGATGACAAGACGCGCACAAGATTTAAGCTAAGCGTGCTGCTTATGCACGAGATGCATGGGGGCAATGTTGTGGGGCCCCCACCTCAAGAACTGGGAGATCAGATTGTCTTCTAGGAGTTAAATTATCGACTGACACGAGATGAAGAGGCATTGGAGAAAGAGAAAGCGCATGATTCAGCTGGAACCTAACCAAGGGCGTTAATTTATCTGAAAAAATGCTAGGGCCTCAGAAGGGAGGGGGGAGTGTGGCTAAATGGAAAAGCCCACCCAGGCTGCTGAGCACCTCGTCCCATGTGGGTGACCGGCTGGGCTCCATCCTGCGCCCTCTGCTCCTGTGTTCTTTCCTTCGGATTAGAAGCTGCTGGTCCGAGGACTGAGCACATGGTCCTTTGCTGTTTATAGTTCGTAACACAGATAAATAAATTGGCATTCTAGTTATATGTCTGCCTCTGGTGACCTTGATTAGTGGAAACTAACCCCCAGGATGAGGACGCATGTCCTCGCCTTGCCCCAGCGTGGTGGCAAAACCGGGGGGGCCTGAGCCAGTGGGCTGCTCCACAGGCACCCTGCAGGGTAAATGCTCCCGAAATGCCCAGCCAGCTCCTGGGGTGCGGGCCTCATGTCCACCGCCTTCACCGTTGGCCAGGAATATCACCATTTTTATTCATTTTCCAAAATGCTCTACATCTAAGAGTCAGTGTTTGATATGAGGTTCAGTCCCCGCATGCCTGGCCTGGAAGTCGTATACCCTGCACTAAGTTATTTTTGCAGTGCTCTGACCTTCTGCTAAACCCTTCTCAGATTTCCTTCTTTAAACCTTTCTGGATGTGAACAGTGCATCTCTGCAGTGATCACCTACAATTCTCACAGCATCCTACTGCATGGAC
>NW_007727832.1:232000-233852 GCF_000696425.1 Galeopterus variegatus | reverse complement strand
ACATGCTCTTTCACTTGTTACATGTTTGCATGTGTGTGTGTCTTGCTAAACTACTCTCTCAACATTTTGTGCATGCACATTTTAAAGACAAAGTATCTATTAGTTTTCATCAATTAGACTGGCGTGATCCTAAACGTGTAATAACACGTGAAGTTGTCAAAGGACTTTGAAATGCTGCTGGTGGGGCTGTGACAGTTGGAGTCGTATCTGGCAGTACTTGCCAGACCTGCAGAGGTACCTACCCTGGAGCCCAGAAATTCCAGGCTTGATAGGTAATAAGACAAAATCACATAGCATCCTAATAAACGTAACATTCCTGGACAAGGTTATGTATGACAACAGTGCAACAGAGAAGGAGTGTGAACAACCTAAACCCCTGAGCAGGAAGCTTCCCACCGGAAGCATCCTAAAGGGATGCCATGCACTGGGAAAACGGGAATGAGCAGTCTTTATATTTTGAATTGGGAAGAGCTCGAGGATATGCCATTAAGTGGAAAAAGCAAGGTGCACAACGGTGTGTGTGGTGTGCTGGCTACCGTGGTGCAGAAAGAAAACAACGTATCTGAATGCATCAATTTTCTTGTAATTGCATAGAAAGCTAGGGAGGGAAACCTGGGAAACCAGGAGCTTTACTGCGGAAGGTGAACCAGTGACTGCAGGCAGCGGGGGAGGAGGCCTCACCGTATACGACTTTACTATGTTTTTAACCAAGAGGCTGAATTATCTATTCAAAAGATTGCGTTTCTCAAAAAAGACAAAAAAACAAAAACCAAAAAACAACCCACGTCTCTGAGGACACATAGGGATAGCCGGGGACAGGTGAGGACAGCTTGCAGAGAGGTCACTCTGGGGTTAGTCCTGGGGGCGCGGGAAAACTGGACAACGGGTGAGTCTCAGAGGTGGCACCTCCTCCCGGGGCCCTGCAGGGGACACCGGCCATGAGCCTTAGAGAGCTGGGCCAGTGCTGGACCCTCCAAGAGAACTTGGCCTTGACCTTACTCAAGGTCGACAGCCGGCCGCCCCACGTAATTAAACGGTCAGGTATTAAGTGCCAGCGTCGAGTCAAGTCCTCTACGGTTCTGAGTTCGCAGGCAAACCCGGCAGTGCGGGGACAACAAGCCGCCACAGCTGGCCTGGGTCCCTCTGCAATCGATCGTATTTAAAGAGAAAACAAACGGTTAGCCAGACTTTGCCTGGATGATTCCACAATGCTCCCTGTGGCTTTGTACTGTTGACTCAAGGAAGGGAGGGAAATGAATATTTTTAATCCAGCATTATTCATATAAAAATGTCTCAGTTTTGTTTTGTTTTCTCAACCACAGGCCCAAGATGGAGAAGTATCTCCCAGTTGTGCACTGCCACCAAGCATGCTCCCGTGCCACGGGAATCGGCAGAGGCGATCCGGTCCCTCATCCCTTCCTCCAGCAAGTCTTTCTTGAGCACCTGCTGTACGCCAGGCTCTGCGCTGGGCACCAGAGGTGGAGACAAGTCACGGAGGTCAAAGTTAGAGCTCAGCAAATGACCCACCTGCCACCTCCAGAACCAGCCTGTCGATTTCTGGCTTCCAAGTCCCAAGACCCGATCACCTTGGGTGGTCTTGGGAGCTAAGGCAGCACCCCTGTCTCCATCTCCCTGCCCAAGCCCCATGTCTTCCTCTTGCTGTAAGTGGCAGAGGGGACTCCAGGACGAGGCCACTTGCTCCCCCTTCACTTGGAGATTAAAGCAGAGGATTTTGGTTGGAACGCAGCCCTCGGGCAGAACAGTCAGGAGGGGATGGGGTTTCTGCACTCAGGGGGTGGAACTGCAGATCAAAGGACACCTCTGTCTCCCAAAGACAAATGCCCCTTTCTGT